>NC_090254.1:11776906-11889406 GCF_037325665.1 Littorina saxatilis
TCGGCGACACCTACACCCGTGACCACTCCGTGTTCTCTCTGTCCTCCATGGTACCAGCCAACACTGTAGTTATATCTTCTTTGTCTCTGGGAGTCCGCTTGCCCGGACCTAGCTGTAGCTGGCGCTATAGTTATATCTTTCTGCATCTGCCATGGGAATCCGCTTGCCCGGACCTAGCTGTAGCTGGCGCTATAGTTATATCTTTCTGCATCTGCCGTGGGAGTCCGCTTGCCCGGACCAACTGTAGCTGGCGCTATAGTTATATCTTTCTGCATCTGCCGTGGGAGTCCGCTTGCCCGGACCAACTGTAGCTGGCGCTATAGTTATATCTTTCTGCATCTGCCGTGGGAATCCGCTTGCCCGGACCTAGCTGTAGCTGGCGCTATAGTTATATCTTTCTGCATCTGCCGTGGGAATCCGCTTGCCCGGACCTAGCTGTAGCTGGCGCTATAGTTATATCTTTCTGCATCTGCCGTGGGAATCCGCTTGCCCGGACGTAACTGACGCTATAGTTATCTCTTCTTCTTTTTTGTTGTCTGTGGGATTCCGCTTGTCTGGACGTAGCTGTTGCTGACACTATACTTACCACTTCTTTCTGTATCTGTGGGAGTCCATTTGCCTGGACGTAGCTGCTACTGACGCTATCTCATTCTTTCTGTATCTGTATCCAGTATTGGCATTAACCGGTAATTACCGGTATTTTAGCGATTGAAACGAGAAAATACCTGAACAAAATTGGTTGCTGGTATAACCTTCCGCTTGATTTTTAGAACTACCGGGGTTTTTTCGCTGGCAAAACTATAAAACCAGTACTCTGAGTTGGACTCTAACTGGTTCCAATTTTTGTGGACTGTTTGCTTCATAAAAGTTTGCGTACCGGTTTGAAAAAGGCACTAGCACTATCAGTGTGTATCAGTCCGCTTGCTTCGACGTAGCTGAAGCTGATGCTATATATAGTTGTCTCTTCTTTCTGTATCTGTACATCTGTGCATCTAGCTTCTCTTCATGTTGCAACTGACTCAGCGTAGTTACCCGTATGCAGAAGACCCCGTAGTGTCTGTAGATTCTGTTGATTTTGTGTTTGCCAGGGTCCACTACATCTGCACTGATCAGTTCGTTCTTTTTCCATTAGAGTCCTCACGCAGAGACGTAGCTGACCCTCTAGTTGTCCCTGTATTGCCTGCTTATAAGTGTTATCATTCACCCCAGCTCCAAAGTCAGTCATCTGTCTATTCTGGCTCAGCCTATTTGTCAGCTTGTAGACCATCTTTTTTTCGACTTTCTGTTCATAACCTCTGTAATGTTACACCCCGTTATAGGACAACCTCATATCTAAAGCCTGATTGTTCAGATTTTCGGCAATCTTAAGAGGGAGTTTGTATTGCAGTCACATCTTCTTTGGACATCTGTGGAAGGCCACCTGCATTGATGTTGCTAATATTCTCGATATCTCTTCACTGAGTATCGATGGTGCAAAGTCTATATATTTCATTAAATAGCTGACGCTAGAACCATCTCTTCGACCCCTGTAATGATGTAGCTGTCGCTGTCTTCGTTATCATCATCAATGCCTTTCACGCCTGGTGGCGTGTAGGGCAGCGACAAAGGACTGTCTTCGTTATGCCAATACGCAAGTCCATTCATCCTTTAGATTCTGGTACGTGTCCACCAGTAGACTGACTATGGGCTGTGCGGAATTGCAGGTGCCATGCAGAGGGTTCCAATCACACACACACACACACACACACACACACACACACACACACACACACACACACACACACACACACACCGCACCACACACACACCTCCCCCCACACACATAACATCCCCACCACACACACACATATTTTTATATCACATTATATTCATTCTCCTGTGCACGCTGACAGCACTGTGACCATGGACTGGGCTGTGTTACAGGCGCCATGACACATACACTTTTTATCACACACACTCACTATATCCTGTGCCATACTGACAGCACTGTGACCATAGACTTGGCTGTGTTACATGCGCCATGACACATACACTTTTTATCACACACACTCACTATATCCTGTGCCATACTGACAGCACTGTGACCATAGACTTGGCTGTCTTACATGCGCCATGACACATACACTTTTTATCACACACACTCACTATATCCTGTGCCATACTGACACCACTGTGACCATAGACTGGACTGTGTTACATGCGCCATGACACATACACTTTTTATCACACACACTCACTATCTCCTGTGCCATACTGACACCACTGTGACCATAGACTGGACTGTGTTACAGGCACCATGACACATACACTTTTTATCACACACACTCACTATATCCTGTGCCATACTGACACCACTGTGACCATAGACTGGACTGTGTTACAGGCACCATGACACATACACTTTTTATCACACACACTCACTATATCCTGTGCCATACTGACACCACTGTGACCATAGACTGGACTGTGTTACATGCGCCATGACACATACACTTTTTATCACACACACACTCACTCTATCCTGTGCCATACCGTGACAGCACTGTGACCATAGACTTGGCTGTGTTACATGCGCCATGACACATACACTTTTTATCACACACACTCACTATATCCTGTGCCATACTGACACCACTGTGACCATAGACTGGACTGTGTTACATGCGCCATGACACATACACTTTTTATCACACACACACTCACTCTATCCTGTGCCATACCGTGACAGCACTGTGACCATAGACTGGACTGTGTTACAGGCACCATGCCGGGGCTTCCAAGACGTGCTGAAGATGTACAACGAGATGACGCCCAAGGTCAGGCTGGGCGGACCCACCAACTTCGCGCCGCTCATCAGACAGGCCATTGACATTGTCAGCAAAAACAGATCGGTCAGTCCACACCCCTTGATTTCTTTATACCCACACTGCTGTCGTGTTATGTTGTTTTCATCGTCTTCATCTTATCATCAACGTCATCATCATTATCGTTGGGTCTCGGTACTTTGACCATACCAGTCGATCGCATTAATGTTTTAATATCGCTTAAAGCGATTTGTTTTCTGTTTTCAATACAAAATGGGTTGTCAATGACACACGCTCATCAGCAAAAACTGTTCCACTCGCTCACAAAATCATAGTCAACTGACGGACGACGCACATATCAACTCTGACTGCTCGTGTTATGCACCAGCACTAATTTTTCATGATTTTATTTTATTTGAGTTGAGTTGAATTAATTTGATTTGATCGCTCGGTCTACCATTATTATGCACCGGCATCCCTGTAATTTTCCATGGTTGAGATATCCAAAATAATTTGAGTTTAGCTGATTTGAGTTGAGTTGAGTTAAGTTGAGTTGATTTGAGTTGAGTTGAGTTGAGTTGAGTTGAGTTGAGTTGAGTTGAGTTGAGTTAAGTTGAGTTGATTTGATTTCATCGCTGTTGACAGTTCCACATCCTGGTCATCGTAGCAGACGGCCAGGTGACGGCAGAAAGGGACACAACCGCGGCCATCGTGCAGGCGAGTAACTACCCCTTGTCCATCATCATGGTGGGGGTGGGGGACGGGCCTTGGGACATGATGAGAGACTTTGACGACAAGCTGCCCGCTCGGCGCTTTGACAACTTCCGGTTCGTCAACTTCAACCAGGTGACAAATAATGTGAAGAGTCCCCAGGCCGCCTTCGCCCTGCAAGCCCTGATGGAGATACCCGACCAGTACAAGGCTATCCGACGTCTCGGCCTCATGGAGTTCACACACTGATTCACTCTTTCATTGCTTTATCTTTGACATCTTTTTTTGTTATATTTAGTCAAGTTTTGACTAAATATTTTAACGTAGAGGGGGGATCGAAACGAGGGTCGTGGTGTATGTGTGTGCGTGTGTGCGTGCGTGCGTGCGTGTAGAGCGATTCAGACCAAACTACTGGACCGATCTTTATGAAATTTGACATGAGAGTTCCTGGGTATGATATCCCCGAACGTTTTTTTCATTTTTTTGATAAATGTCTTTGATGACGTCATATCCGGCTTTTCGTGAAAGTTGAGGCGGCACTGTCACGCCCTCATTTTTCAACCAAATTGGTTGAAATTTTGGTCAAGTAATCTTCGACGAAGCCCGGACTTCAGTATTGCATTTCAGCTTGGTGGCTTAAAAATTAATTAATGACTTTGGTCATTAAAAATCTGAAAATTGTAAAAAAAAAAAAAAAAAATTTATAAAACGATCCAAATTTACGTTTATCTTATTCTCCATCATTTGCTGATTCCAAAAACATATAAATATGTTATATTCCGATTAAAAACAAGCTCTGAAAATTAAATATATAAAAATTATTATCAAAATTAAATTGTCTAAATCAATTTAAAAACACTTTCATCTTATTCCTTGTCGGTTCCTGATTCCAAAAACATATAGATATGATATGTTTGGATTAAAAACACGCTCAGAAAGTTAAAACTAAGAGAGGTACAGAAAAGCGTGCTATCCTTCTTAGCGCAACTACTACCCCGCTCTTCTTGTCAATTTCACTGCCTTTGCCATGAGCGGTGGACTGACGATGCTACGATTATACGGTCTTGCTGAAAAATGGCATTGCGTTCAGTTTCATTCTGTGAGTTCGACAGCTACTTGACTAAATGTTGTATTTTCGCCTTACGCGACTTGTTGTTGTTTTATTATATTTTATACTATTTACATCAGGGTGTAAGAAGCCAAAACCGGGTCCCTCAGACTCTTTCATCTCGTTATCTTCGACATCTTGTTATTTGTTGTTTTATTTTATGTTTTACTATTTACATCAGGGCTCTAGGGTACAGGAAGCCGAAACTGGGTCCCACAGACTGATTCGCTTTTTCATCGCTTTATCTTCGACATCTTTTTTTTTGTGGCTGTTTTATTATTTTATTTTATACTTTTTACATCAGGGCTAGGATGCAAGAAGTCGAAACTGGGTCCCACAGACTCTTTCATCTCTTTATCTTCGACGTCTTTTTTCTTCTTCTTTTTTTTCTATTTTATTTGTAGTTTTTTACTTTTTTTTCTTTACATCAGGGACTAGGGTGCAAGAAGCCGGAACTGGATCCATGCGAACTGGATTTGATTTCAATCAATCTGACCGGCCCGCAGTTGGTTTCCACCCAGTTTTGGCTTCGTGCATCCCAGCCCAGGGCCTTTGCTCTTTCAGTTTTTCAACATACAACGGCCTCCTCGGCTTCAGCGTCTGACACTGTTCGTCGCTTCACCTTTGATGTTTCTTGCACATCAAGTCCCCATTCTTACTTAAAAAAAAAACCCACCTTAAAAGCGTTTATTTAACGTCACTCTGTAAAAACATTGGCGACATTTGTTTTAGATTAAAAACACACACAGGCGCGCACACAAACTTTCCCTTTATGTAGAGTATGTCGCCACCCCCCCACCCCCCGCACACGGCTCTCGCTCATCTTGTGTACATGTTGACCCGGCTTGACTACTTTTATGTTGAGTTCGAGATGTCGAAAGCTGTCCGGACACTTCGACAACGGACACTCAAGTCTCGGGGGGACACGGAAGAAATATATTAATACACATTTTTTATCTGAAATTAAACTTCGTTGATGCAGTTTATACTGCTTTGAAGCTACTTGATTTTCCCAGCAATGGAACGATAACGTATGAAATGAAATGAAAGGGAATATTACTAGCTCTGTGACTTTCTCAAGGGGCATTATCACTATCTGCGGAGTCCTTGAAGTCTTTTTCTGCCTTTCAAAGCGCAGAGGGGGGGGGGGGGGGGGGGGGTTCTGGGGTTTCTGGAACCCCCCCCCCCCCCCCCCCCAGCCAAAAAATTAAAATATTCTATGTTGAATGAGGTATGCATTTATTTATTTTACATTGAGTTTCAATTTTTGGGGTATTAATCAGTGACAAAATCTCCTGCCTGAAACTGGTAATGATCATCCTCAGAATGCACCAGATTGCACCATTTTGCATCCTTTTTTTCAAAATTTTCCGGAGGGGCATGCCACCGGATCCCTCTAGCAAGCTAGGCGCTTCGCGCCGTCGGCTCGGCGCTTCGCGCCTTCACACCCATATCTTCACAATATACTTTTGGAAACCCCCCTGAAGCGTACGGTGTCGTTTTGTAATCATTATAACTTGTATCGTTCTTGAATCGTTATAACTACATGTTGTTTTAATCTTGAATCAAGGGATACAACTCCTTACTGCAAAGTCCTTGATACAACTGAGGAGTTTGTTTTTTCCTTCCAAAGCCAAAGTGTTCGATGTTTTGTTTTTTTGTTTTATTTGGGTTTTTTCCTTCCTCGAGTGGCGTAAGTATGAGTTCTGTCTCGTTGGACTGAGCTTTTTTCTTCTTCGTTATATTGCTGTGGTTTCCTCATCTCCGCGACAACTAAGGCAGCCATTTTGTCATCAAACTTGTACACATTTTGTAACTTATCATCTCCAAAGTACTGCAGCATTTGTGTGTTATTTGATGGGGCTCAGGATGATTGCCTTGTGTGCTTGATGTCAGAATAAAACTCTGTTGTTACGTTCTCATTTCTGTCTGCGTTTGTGTTTGTTGTGAGTTGTGTTTTCGTGCGTGCATGTGTCAGGCCTGACAGTAGCGAGTATTTTACTCGCCATGGCGAGTAGAAATGCTAATCTACTCGCCAAATGCGAGTAAAGTTGCTGAAACAAATGGTTGGTTTGGCGAGTAAAAATACTAAAATTTGCTCTCTGGCTAGTAACATTATGAGAAAGTGCTAGCCAAAGGCCAGTACACCATTTTGTGGACTTTCAGCACTGTGTGTGTGTGTGTGTGTGTGTGTGTGTGTGTGTGTGTGTGCCTGCCGCGCTCGCCTGGTGTGTGTGTGTGTGTGTGTGTGTGTGCCTGCCGCGCTCGCCTTGTGTGTGTGTGTGTGTGTGTGTGTGTGTGCCTGCCGCGCTCGCCTGGTGTGTGTATGTGTGTGTGTGTGTGTGTGTGCCTGCCGCGCTCGCCTGTGTGTGTGTGTGTGTGTGTGTGTGTGTGTGTTTCTGCCGCGCTCGCCTGGTGTGTGTGTGTGTGTGTGTGTGTGTGTAGATTTGGGATGGGGTGAGGCAGAAGATGTATACTCACTGTCTAACTGTCCTTCCTCACACGGTACCATATTCCTTCTGAGAACACTCATGGCAACATCGTTTCCACTCAAGCTACTCAGTGCTAACATCGTCATCCTCAGACAACGTCCGCCTGTCTCCTATAGCGCCCTAGCACCACCATCTCCATTCTTACTGAATTCTGGATTCACTGGCCTGTTTATGACATCACGCTGGCACCACAACCTTCCTTCAAGCACCATTCCTTTTTTCGCTAGCCGTAAACAGTACTAGCATCACCTTGACACAACCACCCTTACTTCACCCGGACACAGACATCTTCATTCTTAGGCTTACATCGGTCAGACTTCACCGGTCTGACTCTTGCATCACTGCGACACAACCACCCTTACTTCACCCGGACACAGACATCTTCATTCTTAGGCTTACATCGGTCAGACTTCACCGGTCTGACTCTTGCATCACTGCGACACAACCACCCTTACTTTTACAGACAGCACTCGGGCACCATGATCTTCATTCTGGCATCACCCTGGCTTCACCGGGCGTGATCTTGCATCACTCTCACACCTCCCTTTTAACTTCTACATCACTTTGACACCACTATCTTCATGTCTTCACCAGCCTTACTCTCGCATCACTCTCACACCTCCCTTATTACTTCTACAGCACTCTGGAGTCTGGATCCACTATCTTCATGTCTTCACCAGCCTTACTCTCGCATCATTCTCACACCTCCCTTTTAACTTCTACATCACTTTGACACCACTATCTTCATGTCTTCACCAGCCTTACTCTCGCATCACTCTCACACCTCCCTTATTACTTCTACAGCACTTTGGCACCACTATCTTCATGTCTTCACCAGCCTTACTCTCGCATCACTCTCACACCTCCCTTATTACTTCTACAGCACTTTGGCACCACTATCTTCATCTCTTCACCAGCCTTACTCTCGCATCACTCTCACACCTCCCTTATTACTTCTACAGCACTTTGGCACCACTATCTTCATGTCTTCACCAGCCTTACTCTCGCATCACTCTCACACCTCCCTTATTACTTCTACAGCACTTTGGCACCACTATCTTCATCTCTTCACCAGCCTTACTCTCGCATCACTCTCACACCTCCCTTATTACTTCTACAGCACTTTGGCACCACTATCTTCATGTCTTCACCAGCCTTACTCTCGCATCACTCTCACACCTCCCTTATTACTTCTACAGCACTTTGGCACCACTATCTTCATGTCTTCACCAGCCTTACTCTCGCATCACTCTCACACCTCCCTTATTACTCCTACAGCACTCTGGAGTCTGGATCCACTATCTTCATGTCTTCACCAGCCTTACTCTCGCATCATTCTCACGAGTAGCCTACTCCTACAGCATTCTGGCACCACCACATTCATTCTGACGCCATTCTGGTCTAGCCAGCCTTACTCTCCTAACTCGCCTCACTCTGACATCACCATCCACACTTTCACAGCGCTATTACAACATCCACGCTGTCATATGACTCCCCCAATCACTGCTTTTGGGAAAAAAGGCTACAGGAAATTGATAAATAAATGTGTCACGCACCAGTATCTCCGGCAGCGTTACCAATACGGTACAAGATTTTATATTAAAACTGGTTCGTAAGTGGGAAACAGCACGGTCTTTCTCTGCAGATCTGTCCAGGCTATTTGGAATAACAGCATCTTTTCATTTGGACACATGCCAAGAATCTGCACCCACGTGACATCCCGGCTGCAGCCATTTTTTTTTTAAATCATGATTTTGGTTAATAAATGACACCAGTGTCAAACAGAAATGAGTTCAACAAGAAATTCCCACAATGAACAGAAATTAGTTGAACAAGAAATTCAAAAAACACGTGGCTGCAGCCATAAAAAAATTAAAAAAATAAATCATGATTTTCGTTAATAAATGACACCAGTGTCAAACAGAAATTAGTTCAACAAGAAATTCCCACAATGAACAGAAATTAGTTCAACAAATTCAAAAAACACGTGGCAGCCATTAAAAAAAATCCAAAAAAATCATGATCTTAGTTAATATATGACACCGTGTCAAACAGAAATTAGTTCAACAAGAAATTCCCACAATGAACAGAAATTAGTTCAACAAGAAATTCAAAAAACATGTGGCTGCAGCCATTAAAAAAAAATCAAAAAAAATCATGATTTTAGTTAATAAATGACACCAGTGTCAAACAGAAATTAGTTCAACAAGAAATTCCCACAATGAACAGAAATTAGTTCAACAAGAAATTCAAAAAACATGTGGCTGCAGCCATTAAAAAAAAATCAAAAAAAATCATGATTTTAGTTAATAAATGACACCAGTGTCAAACAGAAATTAGTTCAATAAAAAATTCCCACATTGAGCGGGAAGCAGCCAAGCTGTTGAATTTAATTTGTGTAAGTGCTCAAGTGGAAGTTTGCTCCTAGCCCATGTAAAAGCGTGGACACATCTGTGGTGGTGGCATATATCTTAAAACGAGAAAAAATGGTATAATTTAATCGCACAGTAAATAAGCAGAGGATCCACCCTAAACTGGTACTGATGCATGCATCCTTCATTCTATATTTTTTTGTTCGAAGTCACGAATTCCAAGTAATTAGTATGTTGGTACATGAGTTTTGTACAGTACACTTAATATTATTCATCTGTTCCCAGTGAGTCAATTATACTTTTCCATTAGACGAGACTGTGAAAATCAAACCTTTGGAGGCTAATTTATTTAATTTAGTTCTTACGACCATCTATGTTACGACCAAAACGCAAAACAATTAGACAAGGGGAAACCATTCGAACCTAGACAGTTCTCAGCCAATGAGAACCAGCCTTCCTACAGAAAAACAAACACACTTGCAACCGAAACCAGACTGATACCGCAGATGAGTGTTCTGCTCAAAGTAGGCTTCCTCCTCGAGTATCGACAACAGAATAAATTCATTGCCATGCCAGGTAAGACATCTTGGGGACTAACACGTGTATATAAGTACGAAACAAATCGTTGTCTTCGCAAATCACTAACGAAATCTAGACTTTGAAAAAGCAGATCTAAAAGTAGAAATAGCTTCAGATTTGTCTGGGCTGAAATATTCATCATATTGTGGGGTTTGCGAAGGCTTCTGATCGGCAGTGTCCTTATCAACGTATATTTCGGTGGTGTAGAAACGTTTATGTAGTTGTGAGGAAAGGTTCCAGATTCAGATGAGCATATTTTCTCACAAAGTAAGCTTTTTTGAAACTCGCAACATTGTTTCGTACATTCATGTTTTCAACCAATCACCATAGGTGTGTGTACATGCATCACCGCAAGATCACCGCCAAAGAAGGACACCGGAAGCCAAGGACAAGGTCAAGGTCAAGGACAAGGGCACACAACGGTAAGGAACTGTTTTTGTCTTCTTTAGCAAGGAATTGAGACTTCTGTGTCGTTGAGCAGCCGACAATTGGCTTCTGTTGTGAGTAACACAATTCCAGACGCATATATTACATTTGCTTACTGAGAGAATCTATCGCCGTGCTTATAAGGAAATGGACTCTGTTTTCATTCCAGCTGACATTTTGATTCCGGGCAGATTTGCGACTTCAAAAATCAATTCTGGTGTCAAACGTGTATCAATAGTGATGCGGAAAACTGCTACTAGCAGAGAATTAGGTATACCACGAAAATATGTACATGGACAAAACAATCTCTGGCTGGGTTGTTTTTGCACCTAACTCAGACTCCTCTAATTTGGCGCGTCTCACGGTCTGTCACGTGTCTGGAAACATAATTTCTTGCTTTTTTGACCGGTGAGACAGTCACAGTCTTCCAATAGTCAGTGGATGAGTTGTTCTTCAGTACTGGTGACAGAAAGGGGGAAAAGTGGTCAAAATTCAAATCTCTAGTTTTGTTTTTGAAATATAGCTTTTCATAAAGCAGAAATACTGTAGTATCTGATGTACATAAGAAAAAATCACTGGTTCACATGGTTATTACATAATCTAACTTTTAAAGCTGGTTCTTGTGTGTCTGTGTGTGTGTTTGTATGATGACAATAGGACCCGAAACGGCTGCACGGACTGAGACAGGAATTGCAGAGAATGTTCTTTGCCACTCGAGTCGTGTCATAGGGTACTTTTGGAATAGCAAATTTGAAAGGATTCTTCAAAAAACGGCGGAAAACATTATATACCCTGTGAGCTATCGAGGATCCTCCCCGTCTGGGCTGTCGAAACATGGGTAGATACACTCGAACTCGAAGCACATTTAGCGAAGTTATGTTGCCAAATCATCAAAGATCAACATTTCACTACACGGATCGATGCACACAGTCGAAATAGATGTGACTTTCACACGACCGAAGACTACTTACTGGCAGACAAGCAGACGACAAGATCTAAATATCTAGATCAGTGAGAGGAATCCGTTGAAGAACAGTTACTCCGCTTATTCGTCTTCAGTTAAGCTTATTTCCCCTGCCATAAGTTTCCTTGCAGATCTGCAGTCGCGTAGTGAAATGAACTAGTGTCATCGGAAGATTCTTCTCAGTCAATGATCAAAGCACAGTAAGTTCTATGCTGACAAAAGTCACTTTCGGACAACACGACCATTGACTTCATTTATGAGCCCAAAGGTAACACTATCGACAAGAATGTACGTATTTGACATGAAACATTCATAGACAGTTTCCAACTCACTAGATCTGCCAAAGAGCCGTCATTCGTGAAAAAAACGATGATTTTAATCAGACAGGTATCGGAAACAAGTCTTGGTCACCTGCGTTATTCCTTCCGACGCGACGTGACGGCGCCACATTTGTTTGTTTATGGCTGTTTATCGCGAAACAACACAGTTGAAATTTGTGTGTAAAATACCACAAATGTGTGGTGAATCAGTTCGTCATCTGCGTTTCGATGGTAATTCAGTCAGATTGGAGTTACTTTGAATCGAAGGCCAGGGTAACCTGCGTTATTTGTGTGACGGCGTGAACAAATTTGATTGCAATATTTTATACAGAAAGTAAATTTCAATGATTCTGGCTCAGACTTGTAGATCTGTTATGCAGTGTTTTGGTAGTGTATCTGCTTTTCTGCTATGAAGCTCATTTGGAGTGATACGCTGATCGAAGTGGGGTACCCTAAGTGGGACATCAGCCGTATGCAGATTACGCCTCAGAACACTCTCGCATTTCACAAAGACAACAATAATTTGCAACATTTCAAGAACTGCATCAGTTTTATTAGATACTATTTCAACAAAAACAGCACAAACACGACTATTATCAACAACACAGAACGGGAGGTAAGTCTTCAAAGACGCACCAAGTGTGCGTTCCCATTTTTGGACGCCATTTTTGCTAGCATTTTCACAGTAAATCTTAAGTTAATATTTCCATATCTATTGAATGATTTTGGTATTTTCTTTGATTGTGCCGATTCTCCTATCTCTCTGGCATGTACTGGGTGCTTTGTGACCAGTTTCTCCCCTAGACTGTATTGAAAAATGCGTCCGTGTGAGCTGACCCCCACTTGTGACCAGTAGCAAAGAACAACTCTTATACTTATAGTGAGTGCATGCTACGCAATTATACTGCCAGTGGCAATAAAGAGGCCTCAGAAATGTCAAAGATAGATTTCTTTGGTGATCAGCGGAAGATCACTGGAGATCTGTCTAGATCTGTATAAAAAGGCACTGAGGAAACGAATAATATATGCGGCGATCTAGGAATCAGCCATGTTCTCACCATATTCAGTGTGTTTATTTTGGAGGCGGTTTCTTTCAAAATGTCTCTGCCATTTCAGACACATATCTGTCAGTGAATACAAAAGCGTGCGGTTCTTCACGCAATAAAATTAAAAGACTCTTTTAAGTTTTATATAAAAAAAAAGTTAAAAAAAAAGGCTCTCTCGAAATTGCAAGGCATAGCCTACATTTATTCAAAAAGTCTGTTTGGAAATGGAATAAGTGTTTTTCCTGTACATTTGCATGACTGTGTTGCAGGGACGAAACATGACTGTCAAAATCGGAATCAACGGGTAAGCTTCTGTGTGCCTGCCTGTCTGTCTCTCTCACCTTTTCTTTCGCTCTGACTGCACCTTGATTGTCACCACCATTTGGGTAACCCAATCACTCCCCCCCCCCCCCCCCTTGCCACCACGACCAACCCCCCTGCCAGTGCCACCACGACCAACCCCCTCCCTCCCCCCCACCACCAGTCCACCATCCCGCGTTATTCGTTTTCTTGACTTGACCAGAGACCAAAAAACAAGATGTTGGAACGTTTGTTGACAAAGCAATACATTCACAAATATATCGACCCAACGGTCAAAATATGTTATATATTATACAATATAATCAGACAATTTATATATATCCAAATATATTGGGTCGATATATTTGTGAAGGTATTTGTTTTGTCAATAACAAACGTTCCATTCCAACAACCTACCTTTCTTGTTTTTGTATTCTGAATTTTGGAACGTTGGCAGTCTCTTTGTTTTTGGATTTGACCAGAGACCGTAAAGGACTCTACGGTCTTTGACTTGACTTCGAGACGTCAGGACACGTGACGCAGATTAATGTCCTGTACAATGCAATATATGACTTAAAAGGCAGTGCATGTCCTTTCTAATTCTGCATACACAATTATGTTCATTGCAAAAGGTCTGCACAGACTTTCGCATGAGATAAAAGATTCACTTCACATATCAAAAATCAAAAGCATGGTGGCGTTCTGTGCAGAGCGGTATTTGGGGGGGGGGGGGGGGGGGGATTTAACTTAGCAAATTGAAATGAATGTGCATAATTAAAATCAACATTAAAAAGAATCACTCTGCACAGGCTTTTGAAATTCAGTATGTGCTCAAGTAGAGGGATCGTCTTATCTTGTGCAAAACTTGAGTCTGGTCAGATTTGAGATGGTGAGCCAAATCATTGTTTTCACGACGAAAACTGTGCCTTCAACGCGTTTCAACATCACTTGCTTTTAGCTTTGGCCGCATTGGGCGCCTGGTGCTGAGGGCTGCTTTGCTGGACCACAAAGACATCGTGGTGGTGGCTGTCAACGACCCTTTCATTGAGCTGGAATACATGGTAAGTACTAGAATTTTCTGAATCAAAAAACAAGAACGTGGGAACGTTTATTTTTGATGAAACAAAACGTGACATTTACTGGTTTGTCGACCCACAGGCCATTGAAGCAGACAGACAAACACACACTTCTGAAACAGATAAAGAACTTATCTCAAGATCGTGTGGCTCGCTTGCAAATTGCCGGCGAGATAATTTTGTCAATGATAAACGTTCCAATAGATCTTTTTTTTTGTATCTGAGCAGCTCTCGCGAGATATCCGCGAGACACACTCTTTGTTATGCTTTATAGAACGTCGCGAGAACTTCGAACCTCGGCTTTCACAGCTCGCGCGACTAGATAGCGGTACCACATACTTTGATATGCTTTGAAGTTTGCGAGAGCTTGGAATACCGATAGGGTCTATTACCTACCACTTTTGTTATTTTTATTCTGACTTTTGGAACGTTAAGAGCAATCAATCTGTTTTTGGATTCTAGAATTTTCTGGCCTTAAATGCAAACGCCACTGGATGCGCTAACACCCTTTCTACTTACAGCGTTCAGAAAAAATACACGATTTGTTATGGCTTTTCCACTCGGAGACGGTATCCATGCCCCAACCCCGTTTCGCCGCCGGGGTACGCAAAAGACCCTTAGTCCCTCTGCTAGAAGTCCAGGTGGCTAATTACACCAAAACACGTGCACAAGTGGGTAGGGCAACTCATGTTGCTGCTTACATTCCACTTGCAAGTTATAGGATAAGAAAGTAAGAAACAAAACTTATAGTTGTAGCCACATTTCAATACTTGGTGAACACGTGGTAACTGAAACTGGCTTGCAATTTTGCCGCGGGTTGATTTAAATGAACAGTTTGTATAACCAAACAGCACAACATCATCAGTACAAGATCCTAGCAGCATTGATAAATGGAAAAGAGAGCGACTTGTCGCTAAGAGTATAAGAATCTCCAGCGTACGAAAAGAGAGAGAGCGACAGACAGACAGAGAAAGAGAAATAAAACCTTCACAGACAGACAGACAGACAGACAGATCTATAGACAGACAGACAGACGGACGGACGGATGAACAAAGAGAAACGCAGAGAGAGAGAAACAAAACCTTCACAGATTGCCTACCTCTTGGGACCATCGAACCTAAAGAGGTTCTAAGAAAGTTTCTAAATAAAATCCCCTTTTGTGTGCATGTGACGTATCACAGAAAACATTCTAGTCCCGAAGACGTTCATCATATTATATAGCTATTCTGATGGACACGTGGGGGAATTCGGGGGCTGTGATTGGATGGTCTCACACATCCCTTTTCCGATCATCAAAGCATAACGCTACGAAAGTTGGCCATTTTTGCCGATATCCAAACGATATCGGCAATAACAAAGACGCATGGTTCCGGTTTCTTCCACGTGTATAAAGTACACGCATACCTCGCCAGGTTTGTTTCTGTCACTCTGTGACTAGTCGACAGACGATGCAATTTGCTTTGTGTGTGTTTTTGTTGTTGCTTACTGTACATGACATACATTACGTGTAAAATCCAGTTCTTTAACAGGCAACAAACCTTGCAAATTTCCAGAAGCTGCAATCTGAAGCAACCTATCTCGGATTCTAGCAGACGATCTCTCCAATGTTTAACACAAAATCAGCAAACTCTCCTGTCACATAGAACGTCCATTGTATAGTGCAATGTTGAAATGAAGTTACCGGTCTAAAACATTTCGTTGTTTCTTCTGAGACTATCCTTGTTCTCTTATCATCTACAGATTTACCGCTGTCTTCACCACGCGAATTCCCAACAGAAGTCAGACTTTCGAACATACAATCTACGTAGGCAAGCATTATACGTCATGACGTCATATGATTCCTAACATATTGACGTAATGCTAAGCATCCGGTTATCTCGAGTTTTCTCCGTAATACATGTCCGTGGGTTTTTCAATGTTCGGTTATTTCCGTGGCTTCATGCGGAAAGGGAACAGTCGTCTGCAATCAACGACATGGACCATTCTGGTACTTGTCGCTGACAAAAACATGATTCTAACACAGAATTTAATGTCAGAATAGCTATATAAACGCTATTGTGTTTTCATCGTAGCAATAGGGTCCGATATTTAGACTCGAACAAGTATAATGCGACTCGTCTTCGACTCGTCGGCATTATACTTGTCTCGTCTAAATATCGGGCCCTATTGCTACGCTGAAAACACAATAGCTGTTAATATAGCTATTCTGATGGACACGTGGGGGGATTCGGGGGCTGTGATTGGATGGTCTCACACATCCCTTTTCCGATCATCAAAGCATAACGCTACGAAAGTTGGCCATTTTTGCCGATATCCAAACGATATCGGCAATAACAAAGACGCATGGTTCCGGTTTCTTCCACGTGTATAAAGTACACGCATACCTCGCCAGGCTTGTGTCTGTGGCTAGTCGACAGACGATGCAATTTGCTTTGTGTGTGTTTTTGTTGTTGCTTACTGTACATGACATACATTACGTGTAAAATCCAGTTCTTTAACTGGCAGCAAACCTTGCAAATTTCCAGAAGCTGCAATCTGAAGCGACCTATCTCTGATTTTTGCAGACGATCTCTCCAATCACCAATGTTTAACACAAAATCAGCAAACTCTCCTGTCACATAGAACGTCCATTGTGTAGTGCAATGTTGAAATGAAGTTACCGGTCTGAAACATTTCGTCGTTTCTTCTGAGACAATCCTTGTTCTCTTATCATCTACAGATTTACCGCAGTCTTCACCACGCGAATTCCCAACAGAAGTCAGACTTTCGAACATACAATCTACGTAGGCAAGCATGATACGTCATAACGTCATATGATTCCTAAGATATTGACGTAATGCTAAGCATCCGGTTATCTTGAGTTTTCTCCGTAATACATGTCCGTGGGTTTTTCAATGTTCGGTTATTTCCGTGGCTTCATGCAGAAAGGGAACCGTCGTCTGCAATCAATGACATGGACCATTCTGGTCCTTGTTGCTGACAAAAACATGATTTTAACACAGAATTTAATGTCAGAATAGCTATATAAACGCTATTGTGTTTTCATCGTAGCAATAGGGTCCGATATTTAGACTCGAACAAGTATAATGCGACTCGTCTTCGACTCGTCGGCATTATACTTGTCTCGTCTAAATATCGGGCCCTATTGCTACGCTGAAAACACAATAGCTGTTAATAACAGTGTTCTAGATGATGAGCAAAGACCTGTACGTGTACGAGTAGATATTGCGTCACCCGTGACTCACTTTTTTCTCCAATGTTCCAAATCATACGTTGTTCTGCTCCCACCAAAACTACAGATTTTGGCAAACGCGTGACGTAAAAACTAGATTTGATGACGTTACCCGTACACGTTCCCGTACACGTGCTGACAAGTTCCACATCTAGATCTTGCTATTTTCTTGGGCCAGGCACGTGTTATATTGAGACTACAAGGCAAGGCAAGCCAGTACTTATTAAAAAAAAACAAACCTAGGGTTATACATGAATGTGAAAAATAAATTACAATAAAAACAACAAAAACAGGAATATAATAATGGGACACAACACTTCGAAATAAATAACCAATTTTTGGCTCACGTAAGTGTAGCCTATGCGATGATAAACTTTGTCTGTCTGTGCGTGCGTGCGTATGTATGTATGTATGTATGTGTGTATGTCTGTGGTAGAAACTTTAACATTTCCGAGTCTATGGATTACGTCAGTCTCGGTCAAAAGTGTTCGACGTGTGTGATAGAAACTATTTGAAGACGTCACATTATGACGTAAGAGGGTTAGACGTCACGCAAAGGAATTACTGAAAGTCTCGGTCATTGTTATTGTGAGCGGGCCGAGACTTCTTGGCAGATCCAGGGTCTCGCTTTCTTGCATAGTTTCACCTATGCTTACTGTGTGTGTGTGTGTGTGTGTGTGTGTGTGTGTGTGTGTGTGTGTGTATGTGTGTATGTGTGTATGTGTGTATATGTGACGGAGTGATTGAGTTTGTGTTACTGTTTGTCGATTTCTTACGTGAGCCTTGAAGGCTTCGCCTCTTGTTAAATAAATGTCAAACTGGATTAATAACTAATTAATTTTAAATGTGTGTGTTTGTGCAGAAATACATGCTTCAGTATGACTCAACCCACGGGCGCTTCAAGGGCAATATAGAAATTCAGGGCAAGAAGCTGGTGGTTGATGGCAAACCCATCGAGGTCTTTAACGAGTGAGTATCAAGCAGGGATCGTGTTACCCGGAAATTGCTGGTGTTTTACTGGTAAAACTCAATATACCAGAACTAAAATCGACTACTGGTCGTACATACTGGTTAACATTTCGTTTCGGATGTCTTTTTCTCAACATATTTAGTCTAATTCTCGTGTTTTTGACTTGGTTTTACTATTTGGCGTAACAGAGCGCTTCTTTTTCTCCGGGGGCAAGGATTCACAGGTGAAACGAAAGTCAAAATGCCTAGCGTGATCACTTTATATCATGTCTTTCTGCCCGACATGTACCCAACAGGCCTTAGTGGATTGTTATACACGCCTTTTTGGCTCACGTATGTGTAGCCGCCTATAAATATTAACACACTCTGTCCGTCCTGGTGTGTATATACTGCTGTGTAACGTGGCAAACTTTGACATTTGACTTTATTTCAGCAACTCTTTATCTAGCCAAGCGACCATTTTGAAAATCTTCGTACGTCTAGCGGGGTCGCGGCCGCTGAAACAGAAAGTCTGCTATCTCTTCCTCCCCTCTTCCAACCCAGCTTCGAAATGGTCCATAGACTGTATCATAGTTTAGATGCACCATATCTGATATGATTATTAACAAGTCCAATGCCTTTTTCAGCACAGCATTTTCAACTTCAAGTTTGTCTAATTATTCGAACACCTTCACAGGGATTGGTTTGGGCGTCGGCCGTCATCGGTCTTTTGCCATGTTAAATTCGGAAAAGACCGACACACATGGGTCTCAATCCGTCAACTGACCGATAGACATGCAGCAGAGTCAGTCACCTCGTCTTATTTTTATCTGCTGTCTTGTTCGGTTATTTTTCTCCTTCTTTATTTGAAATAAATATGGTAATTGTGTCCTCATACCTTGTGTTCCTCTTCATGTAAGACCATTGGAAAATAAACAAGAAAATGAAGAAATGAATTGAATTTTCCTCTCATTTGTACATTGTAAACAACTTTCAGAAGTTTCTCCTCACTGCCGTAATGCACAATTGCGGCAGTCCCGTGGTGGAAGGAAAGTTTTTTTTATTTACTGATTGGTTTTCAAAATGACTGATTGCTTCGTGGCTGAGTCAGTCAATGGACCTCTAGTGGACAAAACCCAAGCCAATCCCTGCCTTCATGCTGATGCATTTAAGGGGAGGTGGGCCAGTGCACTACCTTTTTTTTTATTTTGAATGTTTTATTGTGTCTGAATGTTATTTTATGAAAGAAATGAACAAATGATGACAAAGAATAGTCACTTTTTGTATTTTCGGTTGCTGGTTTTTGTTTTACGCGACAAAAACGGTCAAAATACAGACAAAAGTGGAGTACAGGAGATACACGGATTTTCATCAGATGTGATTGTCACACTTCTAATTATTGTCTTATTTTATCCTTCTGGGTATGCTCTAGGGGATTACGAAGCAGATCTTGTTTATTATATTTATATTTGGAGTTAGGAACACTTCTTTGTTACAACTGTCAAACTTTAGGGTAACGCTTGCGAAATTATTTTTTGAAATAATCTGGACATGACTATAATAAAATTTCAGCAAAATCCCTTCGTAATTCCCCAGAATGTTATATTCTGCACAAACTACAAAAGAAAATATTGCTCTAGCTGAATTACAGCCAGAGAAATCGCGTAACCCAAGACGTAACCGTAGGCAAAATGGCTGAACTGAGAAAAACGACATTGAAGATTGAACACCACAGAAACACTATTGAAACAGACACACAAGGACAAAACTGTGTTATGAATGAACAGCTTAGTTTATTTGAATTGCAAACTACTTAGCCTTTAGCACGCCAGCAGAGAATTTATGCGTCCATCCCTTCTTTCCCTCTGTCAACCAGCATGGGGATACTGCCCCAGCGCTAAACGTGTATCAATGACCCGATTCTCGTTTGTATTTGCATGCGAGAATAACGGTATTTTTAACGGTAACTTACTTGAGCCAGAACGAGACTTATTTCCTTCCGTATCTCGTCGATTTGTTGGTTTCCTCGAAGTTTTCTGCTTTTGTTTTTACATCGATACAGTACTTTGGTGCTTCGACAAGCAAGATGGAGGATGATGAGTTTGAAACTTTCGTTTGAGTTGTTTTTTGACAACAAATCGTACGTGGAATCTGAACGACTTACTGAGGAAGCTCTTCGCAATGAACTGTGTATCGCGGTGAAGAAAATGACACAGTTCGTCAAGACAGTGACGGAATTTACGAAAGTGCAGATTGATACAAACAGTTGCTGATCCAGTTTCGTTCGGGAAATGGCAGGCCCAGCAAACATTACCGATAATCTGACTGATGTTGGATACTTTCTCCTGTTTTTGTTTTTTTGCGTAGCAAATGCTCAACTTGCTTGTCGAGGAGATACTGCACAGAAACTGACTCAAATTCAGCGCAAAGCAAGCCAGTGCCGAGACGTAAAAAGTGTGCTGCATGGCGTGTTCGGAAATGGCGACCTGTGGATCTGCGTGGAGATCAAAGCTTTCCTCTGTATCGGAAACACCGACAGAATCCAAACTTTGGCCTAGTACCAGCGGAACTACTTGTTGTTGCTAACCGAACTAATAAAGACATTGTCCTCTTTCTTATTTCGAGCCATTGTTATCGTATCAAAGGTTGTTTCTCAAGGAAAAATTCGCTTTCAGTTGTCACCGATCGTTTGATGTGTAACCAGGATGTTGTAAAACCGAGTGAACTTCGGGTGTTCCCGTCATGGCCGAGAGTCTCTTCGGTAGTTTCCGTATGCAAAATTCGTAAGCTGAGCATGCGCACTCACAAAGTAAACTGGTTCCCGATTTCGGTTTATGAAACGAACCAATGGATGTCGAGTACCTTCCAAAAAAGGACATTTCCGTTCGATTACGATTGCTGCCTTTGCAACGGACAAGTGGCTGAGTGAATGGAACATTCATCAAAACACTGATGTCATGTTATAGGTCAAGAGCTGCTGCGCAGTTTCGTATGTCGTGAATGCACTGTTTTGCTGAGGACAAAGCCGTAACTAGCCTTTGAAATGAGACATTTTTTGGCGGGGGAATATCGACTTCAGAAGACAATCAATGCCACACATGTTCACATTTTGTCTTTATTGACAGATAAATAGGACACTTTTGACAAAAACACCGACACACATGGATGATAGGTATGTTATGGAAACATAATCTGCTAAAATACCCAAAACAGTGTTTTGAACGATTTGGTCAATTTTGCACTGGCCCACCTGCCCTTAAGTCGTCTAATATTTTAATTACTCAGAAAGGGGTTTTGAAAGGGTGTTGATGGCATTCGAGGTTGAAATAAGACGGGCGCAGTGGCGTGGTGGTAAGACGTCGGCCTCCTACTCGGGAGGTCGGGAGTTCGAATCCCGGTCGCTGCCGCCTGGTGGGTTAAGAGTGGAGATTGTTTCGATCTCCCAGGTCAACTTATGTGCAGACCTGCTAGTGACTTAACCCCCTTCGTGTGTACACGCAAGCACAAGACCAAGTGCGCACGGAAAAGATCCTGTAATCCATGTCAGAGTTCGGTGGGTTATGGAAACACGAAAATACCCAGCATGCCTACTCAACGAAAGCGGAGTGAAGCTGACTATGCTCTCAGAGTATAGTGTGGGGAACCCAAATGGGCAAACGAGCTCACACGTAACCAGAAAATTCTGGAACGCTGAAGAAGAAGAAGAAGAAATAAGACAACCGAATAGCTGGATGTGGGGTGTTGCAGGAAAGATCCCAGTGCTATACCATGGGGCAGTGCCGGTGCTGAATATGTGGTGGAGGCCACTGGCGTTTTCACTACCATTGACAAGGCATCGGTCAGTTCACTTGTTCGTTGTTCGTTGTTTGACTCGACCCAGTAATCAGTGAGTCTTAGGAATGAGCAGTGCTCGTATACATGTATGAACTGCTGTCCGTGAATCAACAAAAATAACTGAGGTTTTCTCAGATGTTTGTGAAGCCAGCGCTTTTAAACTGAACAGATTTCAGGGGATCTTTAACCTTCATACATTGGGAAAGTGTGGTGCATCCACAACAACAACAGATTTCCAAGGTCACAGCCGGAGAAAATTGTCCCAGCAGGGCCGTTGTTCAGGAGGCAGCTACCGCAGGGGGTGGGGGCAGTTTTCGCGGGGATGCAAGTAGCCTGCAACCATGTAAACCAGACGCAGCTCAGTGATTGTGCAAACGGCGACTCGTGATCCGTTGAATATTGATTGGGTGTAGGAGGGTACGTTTGAAGGCGGCAATTTCGGCGATTTGATGAGCGACCTGGCAACAAGAAAATATTGGTCTGAACTAAGCAAGAGTAACGATCGCGAAGCGTGATCATTGAAACTTATCACGCTTCAATGGTTTGATGACCTCCTGACACCAGCAAGCCTGGAAAACCAAAGTCCTATGTCAAGGACACAGTGGACATGATGGAAAGTTATCTTTTGTGGGGGACGTTTTTGAAGCTAAACAGATCTTTGAAACTCCACACACTCCCGTGGCTTGATAACCTCCAAAAATGACCCAAGTCAACCCAAAGGAAAGATTAGGGAAAAAGCGCGAGGGAAACAAATTCAGCAATTCTGAGAAATGCAACATAAATATTCCAAACAAATGCACATTTTTTTCATGGAAAATTAAAAGGCAGTTATTCGTTACGATTATAACTCAATACAGAATACAATGTTAATCATCATGTGCGCTACTTTCGGCGTTGGACGTGTTCAGGCTCACCTGAAGGGGGGCGCCAAGAAGGTGATCATCTCCGCCCCATCAGCCGACGCCCCCATGTACGTGATGGGGGTCAACCACAAGGAGTACACCAAGGACAAGGTAGTGGTCAGCAATGCCTCGTGCACCACCAACTGTCTGGCCCCCCTCGCCAAGGTCATCAACGACAAGTTCGGCATTGAGGAGGGTCTGATGACCACTGTCCATGCTGCTACTGCTACACAGAAAACTGTGGATGGGCCCTCTAGCAAGGTAAGGTTCAGAGTTTCGTACAAATGTGAGGGTTTTTGTTGACTCACATGCGAAGCAAAAGTGAGTCTATGTACTCACCCGAGTCGTCCGTCCGTCCGTCCGTCCGTCCGTCCGTCCGTCCGTCCGTCCGTCCGTCCGTCCCGGCGTCCGTCCGTCCGCCCGGAAAACTTTAACGTTGGATATTTCTTGGACACTATTAAGTCTATCAACACCTGATGTGGCCTGATGGTGTATGGTTACAAGATCTCAAAAAACATGTGCGGCAACTTGACCTCACTTCAAGTTCAAGGTCACAGGGGCCGTAATTGTTGTCTTAACAAGAGGCGAAGCCTTCAAGGCTCCCGTAAGAAATCAACAAACAGTAACATAACACAAACTCACTCACTATGTAACACACACACACACAAACACACACACACACACACACACACACACACACACACACACACACACACACACACACACACACACACACGCACACACACACACACAGTTAAAACTAACGCATCATATCAACTCGCCTGGTTCTTAAAATAATTCTGACGGTCAACACAGCCAGAAATGCCAACAAAGACAAGAAAGCTGTTGCAAGGTAAGCTTACCAAACGTTACATAGCGAATCATATGATAGTGCGTAAACAGCAAACAGTAGATCTACAATCAAAGAGAGGATCGAGTCTGGAATGAAACGCGATACAGATCTAGCATTCAAAAACTGTCTTTCACGTTCAAGGAAGTTGTTGCAAAGTACTTAAGACTAGATCAACTCATTTCACTAGAGGTGACTGCCTAGCACTGTGTTTGACAGCCGTGTCTGCTGAAATAAAAAGAAATTAAAACAAAACGGATTAACAGTAGGTGACACGTTATCAGAGTGGGAGAGACTAGACAGTCTGTCTCTGAACTTACCGGGATACGGCTGCAAGATCGACACTGACTGCCGCGCTTTCGACAGCTCTTCCTCGCGTGGACATTGGAAACACGCTGTGCAGATCAAATTGTAGGAAATCTCCCTTTGGTATCTTCTTTATTTACTTTTCTGGAGCTTAGAAACCGAACAACATGAAATCGTCTTCCCCGGCGAATCGGCGAGGTGAGAACTGGACCACAATCCTTCGCGCGACCCCTGACCTGATCTTGACACCTGACCTGCCGTCTACATGCCAAACACGACACAAATCAGTCAACTGCTTGTACCCCTTCAAAAACCCCCACCACCCGTTTTCTTTGGATACACGCTTTAACTACACACCCAATAAACATGCCAGAACTGGGCCACTGCTGGCTTTTTGCTGGCAAGTTTGGTAAAGCTGGCCATAAAAAAACCAACACTGGGCCAATTATGGTTTGCCAACAAAGGCCCAGTTATGGCTTGCCATCACTGGCCCATCTCTGGCATTCCAGTAATATTGTCGGCCAGTAAAATGCCTTAATTGGCCCACTGTTGGCACGCCATTGGTGGCCCAGTGCTTGTTTGCCAGCATTGGGCCATAGGTGGCGATTTGCTGGCAATTATAGGTGGGTTTTTGCTGGCACGCCAGCAGTGGGCCAATGCTGGATAATTGCTGGCAAGAAGATCTGCGACAGCACAGCGGTATGACTTTCTCACTTGGAGTGACGTAATGTACAAACAAATGTCGAAATATCTTGACGTCACTCGTGATGATGACGCATTGTCAACTAAATCCGGCCCGCGGTGGTTCTGCAGATGTCCGGTTATTTGTTTTGCATTCAACTTCAAGGAATTTCCAAAGCACCTTCTTCGATTTCAGTACGCGTCCGATCTCCTCCGGCTAGAAGCAAGCGTGGTGAGTTTCACAAACAGTTGTGTGAGCAGGTCGTCGCAACGGCGTTAGATCTAGTATCTTCTTGTTCTTTTCCTCCGTTGTCGGTCTTTTTTTCAACTTTCTTCTGCTGGACGTTTGAGTCAGTTCGCAAAATATAATAGACTTTAAGAAGTCGTCCTCTCTGTAAGAAAGAATCTGCGCGCGCACGCGCGTGTGTGTGTGTGTGTGTGTGTGTGTGTGTGTGTGTGTGTGTGTGTGTGTGTGTGCGCCCGCGCGCGCGGTTGTGTGTGTGTGTGCGCCCGCGCGCGCGGTTGTGTGTGTGTGTGTGTGTGTGTGTGTGTGTGTGTGTGTGTGTGTGTGTGTGTGTGTGCCTTTTTCCTTTCTTTGTGTGATTGAGTTTGTTTTGTCTCTGTCAAAAGAAAAGCACCATAGGCATTACCATAAGCTTACTTGTAACCAAACAAATTGCATCTTGTGAATGTTGACATTGAGTATGTGTCTATTCACTCCAGGACAAAGATTTGTGCAAGTGTCTGACTGCCCAACTGGATAAGATGCAGCTCGCCTGGGTCTCAGTTCCTGAGAGAAACGCAAGAGAGCTGTCCGAGACAACGTAAGCTTCGCAGGTTAGATCAAAATACATATTCCTGTTGACCCCTTACTTCTGCTTGGCATTTTAGTCAGTTCAGAAAATATGATAGATTACAAGAAGTCGTCCTCTCTGTGAGAATGCCTCTGTGTGTGTATGTGTGTGTGTGTGTGTGTGTGTGTGTGTGTGTGTGTGCGCGTGTGTGTGTGCGCGTGTGTGTGTGTGAGCGCGCGCGCGTGCGTGCGTGCGTGTGCTGTTTGCTTGCATGCCTGCGTGTATGCTTGCGTTTGTTTGGTTGTTTGGTTGTGTGTGTGTGTGTGTGTGTGTGTGTGTGTGTGTGTGTGTGTGTGTGTGTGTGTGTGTGTGATATGGAATAATGAATTAAAACCAACAAAACTCGTTTGCTTTCATGTTTCAAGAGGTGAACGGCAGGAGGACTTGAGAGTTTCAATGGCTTACCGTAGGCTACGACGTCAGGACAAAGAAAAGAAGCGTTATCTCAACGTTGCGGATGCGAACAGAGAAATGACAGAATCAAGACAATCCTACGGAGGTTTACTGGGAAGTGAACAAGAAACATTCCTGCCTTTGGTCATCATGTCTCGAGTGTGAAATTTAGAACGCTGTACAAATAAAATAAAACAGTGAGCAACTGAAAACAAAGCGTACGTTTCTGTAATGTTTCGGTAATGAGTCGTTGCTGTTTGGAAGCTTTACATTTGTTTTGTTTTTAATATATATTACTGTATTGTTGTTGTGCCCGCTATAACTGCGTTGATGACGATATTCTGTCAAAACCACTGCCTTTACTTGCCAGATAAGTTACACGACAAATGTGATTAGCATTTCAATTGCATTTTACTGATGAATTTGATAATTACGCATATGCATATTGCTAATGTACAGCTTGACAGCATTGCCCTTTGCTTTATTTGCGCACGTCTTGCCGCCAGCATGGGTTGAAAAGTCCATTGATGTGCTGTGTTTTGTTATTGTTATTACATTCACAGTAAAAAATGACAAAACAAAGCATATTTATAGACTTCTAACAACCATCTATGGGCTAACAAGACTGTGCAGATCGAGTACATGAATAGAGCCGTCATTCTATCCGAATCAGTGGTATTGGTATATTTCCTGCAACTTATTGGCATTTTGCTGGCAATGGTAAAGACAGAAATATGGCATTTTGCCGGGCCAGTTGTGGCCCGGTAATTTCAGCAGGTAAAGGGCCATTAACGGAAAATATATGGAAAAAAGTTTTTTTTTATATGGAACTAAAAACCTGCAAAATGCTGGCAAAATGCTGGCGAAATGCTGGCAAAATGCTGGGTTTTTGATGGCAAGCCATCAATAAGCCATCAAATAAATGATGGGTTTTTGCTGGCAAAATTCTGGCAAAATGATGGCAAAATGATGGCAAGCCATCAAAAAGCCATCAAATAAATGATGGGTTTTTGCTGGCAAAATGATGGCAAAATGATGGCAAGCCATCAAAAAGCCATCAAATAAATGATGGGTTTTTGCTGGCAAATTGCTGGCAAATTGCTGGAAAAATGATGGCAAGCCATCAAAAAGCCAGCAAATAAATGATGGGTTTTTGCTGGCAAAGTGCTGGCTTGCCAGTGATGGCCCATCAATTTGCCAATGTGCATACGGGTAATATGCCAGCATTGGGCCATAGGTGGGCCTTTGATGGCAGTAGTTCTGGCAACTGGCATTGCCATCAAAACGCCAGCAGTGGCCCAGTTCTGGCATGTTTATTGGGACACATGCCGACACAATGTTGATCATTGCTTCAATAATTTGAAGATGGTGCTTGAAAATTAACCACGTGAAACGAGTATTTCGGTGTTTAGCCAAAAATGTTAAAGTTTCTACCACAGACATACACACATACATACATACATACGCACGCACGCACAGACAGACAAAGTTTACCATCGCATAGGCTACACTTACGTGAGCCAAAAACGACCATTTTTCACATTTTCGCATTTTTTTCTGAAGTTATCGAGAATGGCAACCTTAGCTATGTATGCTATACAGGACAATGTAAGCCCTATCTTTGGACACCAGTTTGGTTGACCTTGCTTCAAGGTCAAGGTCGCAAGGGTCCTTTAAAGTTGGATTGTATACATAGTTTGAAGTGACCTTGACCCTGAACTATGGAAGATAACTGTTTCAAACTTAAAAATTATGTGGGGCACATGTTATGCTTTCATCATGAGACACATTTGGTCACATATGATCAAGGTCAAGGTCACTTTGACCCTTATGAAATGTGACCAAAATAAGGTAGTGAACCACTAAAAGTGACCATATCTCATGGTAGAAAGAGCCAATAAGCACCATTGTACTTCCTATGTCTTGAATTAACAGCTTTGTGTTGCATGACCTTGGATGACCTTGACCTTGGGTCAAGGTCACTTGTATTTTGGTAGGAAAAATGTGTAAAGCAGTTCTTAGTGTATGATGTCATTGCTAGGTTTATTATTTGACCTTGACCCTGAAGGTCAAGGTCATATAAAGGTCAAGGTCAAGCATGTGAGTCGTATGGGCTTTGCCCTTCTTGTGTTGACTTTGCCTGTGTCGTGAGTATTTTGCTTGGAAAAAAAACCCAGAATAAAGAACAGGGTTCGACACTAGCGGGGGCGGGGGGCGGAACGCCCCAGAGTGTTGTGTTCCGCCCCAAACATTGCCGAAGCTTGGGGCCCACTCCGCCCCAGGATAAATTCCAACAATGACAAACCGAAAATTCTAATGCCAGCAGAGCCAATCACTAAAAATCGCCAGTCAAAGTCGTCACTGAAATTTGCGTTACGATCAATGCCGCAGTCAAGAAAAAAACACATTCAAATCGTCGAAGGACAATGTCGTAAGGGAAATAACTCCCAGATTGCGCTCTTTAGCGTGAGAGATAAGTATCGCCTTCAAATGCCAAACGCAAAATGTGGCGACACATCCCTGGTATAAAAAGACCTGGAAATGAAGATGAAGAACAGGGTGGAGAGAAACGAAAAAAGGAGACCGATGCAGCCAAAAGCGCGAAGCGCTGTCGTAATTTCAATGTCAAATGGTTGAAAGAATTTCCCTGGCTTCAGTACGATAAAGAAAAACAGACAATGCATTGCCGCACGTGAATACTGAGAGTGGGCCCCAGATTTTTTTTTCCGCCCCAGCAATTTCCATCTCTGGGGCCAGTGTGGCCCCAGGCCAAATAAGTTAGTGTCGACCCCTGAAGAAGCAGTAGAAGCTGGTTTACTGGGGTGAGGCCCGTTGCACGAAGCGAAACTGGGTGCAACCCAACTGGGAGGGGACGAGCCGTGGGGTCTGATTGGTTGAAATCTCCACAAATCTCAGTTTCAACCAATCCGACCCCGCGGCTACGTACGACAAAACCCCCGTTGTGCTTCGTGTACCTCAGCCCCGGTGACAAGGGATATGTCGAAGCACTAATCCTATCATGTTTAGTACGTTCAACACGCACACTGTTTGGTTGTTTGGTTGTTTTGCTAACTTTTTGTTTATTAAGGTGTGGGGGTAGGGTGGTTCGCCGGAGCTGAAACTAAACATCGCTGTAGCATGGATTAAATTGACCTGCCACCTGTGCGCAGGACTGGCGAGGTGGACGTGGTGCCTACCAGAACATCATCCCCTCCTCCACTGGAGCTGCCAAGGCCGTTGGCAAGGTCATTCCTGAACTCAACGGGTAAGTTGTTTCGGGATTGACATCTTTTTGTTCTGCCAGTTTGAAGAGTGTTCCACTTTCTTACTCACTAAATTGTGTACAGAATAATGTATTTATTCATAATTTTTAGTGAAGCGCTTAGAACTGTTTTAGGATTTGTGCCATATAAGTATCCTCATTATTATTATAATTACTTTACTCCTGTCATTCTGCCTTTCTGCCTTTTTTGAGTCCCCGAGCCACTAGAGTGTGTTTGTCGAATTTTCTGGTTTGTCAGACCGACTTTCGACGTGCATGTTTATTTTATGTTAAATCATTCTGTACAATGGGAAATGATGGTGTCATACTGCCCAACTGTTTGAAGGTACCCTATGCTTTAAGTTTAACTCATTGTCTCCCATGGACGGATATAATTATATCCGTACCCACTCATATGGCTCTATCTGACCTGGTACGGATATACACTCAGTCACTTCAGTCGCTTCCTGTAACGTCGATCTAACGCTGCATTCCAGCGTGTTGATACACAGTTTCTACACAGTCACTACAATTCTGAGTGACTTGCTGCAGCACAGCTGGTCTCAGCTAAAAAAAAAAACATTGGTCAACATAGGTGGGGTAGAAAGTGTTAAGTTAAACAATAAAACATTTTCATTGTCAGTCCTTGTCTTCGCAATTTTTTTTTTACTAGTCCCCGAGCCACCCGTCGAGACATGACTGATTTTGTTGGGGTCCTCCCTCCGCCTGGCGTTGTCTATTCAGAACACTAAGTCCCATAATGTACGATTTATAAGGCCTAAAAAAAAATAGGTGTGGTTACGATTACCCGACCTACACTATTTTTAGGGGCCGACCCTATAACTTTTTATTACATTTGTCAAAAAAATAAACCACACTTATTTCCCTGTCAAGTAGGTTTAATTTGTACACATTAGAAAAAGAAGTTTAAAAAAAAAAAGTGATTGCCTACTTTCCTACCCTATTTTTTTTTGGCTATGTTACCGTAACCACACCTATTTTTGTTTGGCCTAAGAGACTTTGCGTTCAAATTCGCTACGTTGAATGATGTATATGTATATATATATGTATCTTCAAGAAAGACAGACTTGCAAGAATTTACATTCCTGTTTATACAGATTTCTCATGTGTATCTTGAATTGCAATTTCATCATAATCATGAACAAGGAAGTCAAACCCGTATTTGTTTGGCCCACAGCAAATTGACGGGAATGGCTTTCCGTGTCCCAGTCTGTGACGTATCCGTTGTTGACCTGACCGTGAAACTCAAAACCGGTGTAAGTATCACAGAGTTCCATTCAAAGCCGTCATGATGAGTTGCTGTTATTTTTTGTCTGAGTGAAAGTACGAGTGTGAGGTAGAGTTGTGTTACGTGTGTGTTGTGGAGGTGGGAAGGAGGAGACGGGCGTCGAGTCAATCAGGTCGACCGCAGTTTGAGTCTCCTCAAAAGTGAAGTTGAACTCATTAAGTTAACAAGAGCCAGAGGTTCGTTCGTTCTTTAACATTAACGTCCTCTCGGATCCATGCGGATTAGTGACTTCAGGGATTTTCAATGAAGGTTAGATTTGTTTGTCATGCGCCAGCTGGCTGAGGACGGTACTAGATCACTTTGAGGAGCAGCTAGTTCTTTCCGTGTTTGTTTGTTTGTTTGCTTGCTTAACGCCCAGCCGACCACGAAGGGCCATATCAGGGCGGTGCTGCTTTGATATATAACGTGCGCCACACACAAGACAGAAGTCAGTCGCAGCACAGGCTTCATGTCTCACCCAGTCACATTATTCTGACACCGGACCAACCAGTCCTAGCACTAACCCCATAATGCCAGACGCCAGGCGGAGCAGCCACTAGATTGCCAATTTTAAAGTCTTAGGTATGACCCGGCCGGGGTTCGAACCCACGACCTCCTGATCACGGGGCGGACGCCTTACCACTAGGCCAACCGTGCCGGTTTAGTTCTTTCCGTGTGAACGATTCGACTCACTAACTGAGCTCTTGCCAGGCTTTTACAAAAATCAACAGCCTGTGTGCTCCATGTGAAGACTGAGTTGAATTATCATATTTTTGTGTGATTTAAATTCATAACGGACACTTGTACGCAATTTATGAAATTAATGTATCAAAAACTTGAAACCTCACTCTGGTCAGAACGCACCAAGTAGACGGTTGATGTTTGGTGTGCGTCCAAGTGAAAGGGCGATGTTATCCAAATTTACAGCATGGCCAGATATTAGACATCATGACAATACACTGTATACATCACGCGCCGACCGGCACGGTTGGCCTAGTGGCCGTAAGGCGTCCGCCCCGTGATCGGGAGGTCGTGGGTTCGAACCACGGCCGGGTCATACCTAAGACTTTAAAATTGGCAATCTAGTGGCTGCTCCGCCTGGCGTCTGGCATTATGGGGTTAGTGCTACGACTGGTTGGTCCGGTGTCAGAATAATGTGACTGGGTGAGACATGAAGCCTGTGCTGCGACTTCTTTTCTTGTGTGTGGCGCACGTTATATATGTCAAAGCAGCACCGCCCTGATATGGCCCTTCGTGGTCGGCTGGGCGTTAAGCACAAAAAAACAACCCAAACCAAACCATCACGCGCCGTCATTCCTGACTTTTTACCATCCTGAAGAAGGCAGCGACAAGCTGTCGAAATATTCTTCTTCTTCTTGTCGTTCGCTGTTGGATCGTCAGTCCGGACTGCAGGGCGAAACGTGCTGTCCTGTCCAAGTTCTCTCTGGGGCCGTATAGCTTCTTTTGTAGCGCTGTCTCCTCTGGCCAGGTGGTGTCCCTCAGAGCACTGTGGTATGGACAAGCCTGCAGGATGTGCTCTGCTGTCTGATTCAAAACGCAAAATGAAATGTCGAAATATTGATCAAGAATGTACCAAACCTGGTTACAGTTGTGTTCTCTTTTTGTTCAGATCTTAGATGGAAAGACAAAGTGTTTTCATGAAAAAGACCGTGCCTTTCAAGGTCAGATCGTCAGAGTGTGTGGTTTTTTTCTCACCCAAAATGGCGTCTTCAAAAATATCAACTATGGCGTTTTAAAAAATATTAAGTATTCGTATTCTAGAAATGAGTTCCGTTGATGTGATGTGCAGACGACGTACGACGCGATCAAGGAGGCGATGAAGGCGGCGGCTAACGGCGAGATGAAGGGCGTGCTGGGCTACACGGAGGACGAGGTGGTGTCTACGGACTTCCTGGGCGACAAGCACAGCAGTATATTTGACGCCAAGGCCGGCATCCAGATCAGCGACAAGTTCGTCAAGCTCGTGTCCTGGTCAGTTCACTTTTGATCAAGTTTTAGCGTTTCTATAGCTGTGCAGTGTTGATAGACTGTAGACAATTTTCGGAAATAACTCTGTCAAGGTTTTTGTATGGGTGGTGGATGAGTTGCTTTCCCTTGTTTCCATGACTGCAAGCTAGCCTGTGATGTCACGTGTAGCTTGCCTCAGTGTTTCTATGGAAAAGCAATGACAATCAAGGGAAAGCAACTTATTCTTCCACAACCCATAACAACCCGACAGAGTTTCTTCTGGAATTGGTCTATTTCTCACCACTTCTATAATATTGTGACCCTCCACCACGAAATGAGTCGCATGTCACCTCACGCGGTTCTGCGCTAGGCATAATATAAGTCCGGGGGGTGTCTAGTAACAGTGTGAGGGTCACCATAGTCACAGGCTTATAACTCGAAAAGTGTTCACTCTTTTCTAAAACGGGTTTCACCACTGGATAGAGAATAAAAAAAACTCTTAAAGAAAATGTAAAAAATATGAAAATCATGAAAAGGTGACATGCGACTCATTCCGTGGTGGAGGGTCACAATATTCTTTTTAGAGATACTGTCCTTCACATGTAAACGATTCGGGTCACCGTCACAGCTAGATTTGTCCAAGCTTCCGCGTGCAATAAGAACATCATTTCACTTGGACTGATTCTTTCGGTACACAGAGGGAATTTTGGGGTGAATAATTTAGCAAATTGACATTTGTGTCAATAATACCACAATTTATCCCAACACAAAAATTTTACTCTGGGCACAGGAATCGGCAAGGTTGTTGATTTTTGGCATGCTTTTCAGTAAATTGCATGCTCTTTTATTACACCCCCGGTATAGGGGTGTGTATAGGTTTCGCTCGATGTGTTTGTTTGTTTGTTTGTTTGTTTGTTTGTGTTCGCATATAGATCTCAAGAATGAACGGACCGATCGTCACCAAACTTGGTGAACAGGTTCTATACATTCCTGGGACGGTCCTTACAAAAATTGGGACCAGTCAAACACAAGGTTAGGGAGTTATTGGTGGATTAAAATTATACAAGGACTTATACAGGGACATCTTAATGGTCAAAGGGAAATAACCATTCTCACTCAGTCACTGCCACCAACTGAGAAGGTTATTTCCCTTTGACGGGGGTGTTTTTCCTACCTCGTAGGAATTTCTTGTTGTGTGTAAAATCCTGTGCAGCCTTGGGGTGGGATTTTGGGCCGGGGCTCCGTAAAAACTAAAGAAAAGAAAATGACACTTGGGGAGTTCTGCGGTGGAGAAAAAAGGTCATCGTTTGGCTATGTTTGGTCGGCTCCAAGTTTGTCGTCTCGCAACCAACATTTTCCTCTAGTCTCAAACATTTAGTTGGTAAGTCGCAAACTTTTCTATGGAAGCGAGCACACAGACAGACACACACAGACACCGACACCGACACACACACACAGACACAGGCACACACACAGACACAGACACACATCGACACACAGACACCGACACACACAAACATACACACACATACACACACACACGCACACATATACACACACACACACACACACACACACACACACTGACCGTGACCAACATTCAGGGCCGGACCAAATGAGTTGTAAGGGGGGGGGTTCCTCCTTTTTTGGGGGGGCAAATCAGCGAAGTGGCGAAGCCACAAGCGCGCGCCTGCTTGCGAACTAGGGGGGTCCGGGGGCATGCTCCCCCGGAAAATTTTTGAAAAACGGTTAAAATCTGTGCAATCTGGTGCATTCTGGGCCTTGTTTTGAGGGTTAAGAGCAGCATTGTTTTGGTGCTAAAACTAGTAAAAAAAAAAAAAAAAAAACTCAAAGCAAGGTACATGCTTTTTTCCAGGGGTGGGGTTCCGGAACCCCTGGAACCCCCCCCTGGGTCCGGCCCTGAACATTCATAGTCAGCCTTCACACACACATACACACACTGACCGTGACCAATTAACATTCATAGTCAGCCTTCACACACACACACACACACACACACATTGACCGTGACCAACATTCATAGTCAGCCTTCACACACACACACACACACACACACACATTGACCGTGACCAACATTCATAGTCAGCCTTCACACACACACACACACACACACACACATTGACCGTGACCAACATTCATAGTCAGCCTTCACACACACACACACACCGTGACACACACTGACCGTGACCAACATTCATAGTCAGCCTTCACACACACACACACACACTGACCGTGACCAACATTCATAGTCAGCTTTTTCAGTGGGATGTTCACGTGTGTTGTAGGTATGACAACGAGTATGGGTACAGTAGCCGCGTGGTGGAGTTGATTCTTCACATGGCCCATGTTGACCACAAGTAGTAGCCACACTGCACAACTCGGCGTGTCCAGCGACGGTACAGAAGTAAGATCCTATGTCACTTGGACTCTCGCCTCAACAAATCTCCTTTGCTGGGGGACTGAGAAAACGGACTCGACAAAACGGACAACCACCTATTCCCAAACTGAAACTGATAATGTCTACTACGAATCGTTTGTTTATCATTTGTGAAACTGCACTGTATGTTTCAAAGTGTTGCTATGTTACTTCCAATAATAATTATGTTATTTTTTCATAATTAAAACATGTGTTGCAACTTTTTCAGCTGGCTATGACTTGTGTATTTTGTTTTAGTTTCCAATGTGACAGTCCTGTTATAGGCTCACGGCGAGACTAGGCTGAGATTCCGTGTTAAAGAACAGTGTACATCACACAAAACAGTAGGCCTTCCTTGTTCGCATGACACCGAGCGGGTGCGGGGAGGGGAGGGGGTGGGGGATGTGTGCAAGAGGCAAAGTTCTAGCTTTAAACGCGTTCTGTTGTTCTCGGAAAGGCAAACCCCACCCAGCCACCAACCCTTCAACACTGACCACCATACTCCACGGTGTGTCACTGACTTGCCTGTGACGTTGTTTTACCTCTCGGAGAACAACAGAAAGCGTTTGTTCAGTGTGGATACTCAAATATAACTCTCCGGGCAAGGCAGAAAAGGCATTATGATCTGCAAAGCCCGGCAATTGAAAATTTGGCAGCTCTAAGTGACTGCATGTCAGTTCTGCAGCCGGCTTCGAATCCATACACCGTAACGCAACAAGTAACTTGACGAACTACTACTTGTTCGCATCCAAATAAATAATGGAACAATTACTCAGAGAAAAAGAAAAAAAAGCATCATATCGATTGGACACTGCATAACATACACGTACACATCGGAGTCAGTTGATTTGCTGCGATTATAATTATAAGTGATTTTAACTAGTCGACCACGTATTCCGGCAGTTCTTGTTTAAGTTTGTACGAGGTAAAGCCGCGTCAGGGCACAACTCTTCCACAACGCTTGCAAATCCTGACTGAGTTGTTTCAGAATATCGTCTATTGCCCCAGGATTACGGAAAACAGACATAATCGCAATATTTAACATATCAGCTTCCGCGTCAGTGTATACAGTCGGACCCGCTTATAAGGAGCTCGGTTATAAGGAACCTCTTTTATAAGGAGAAAAAAAAATCCCCCAATTACATTGTTCTTTGTTATGACTTACGAAAACTCGCACGAAAACTCGCCTAGAATGAGCTCGGTTATACGATACCTCTCTTATTAGGAGTGAAAAATTAGGCCCCAAACCGGCCCTGAGTCCGGTTATAAGGAGTGCCGATAGCACCGGCTTCAAAGTCTGGGAGACTTTCTCTGCCCACACCCATCACTCGGAGAGAAACCGATGATGGTCTTGGTCAATCTGTTCACCTCAACTGTTGCGAACTGGTTCTAGTGTGCTTGCAGCAGACCCAGCACAGCACAGATCCACTTCTGGAATCTTACGCTAAATGTGTCTCAAGACACACATTTTGTAGTCCTGGCATCCTGAAAGGCAGAGGCCCCAACTGCCAGAACCTACAGGTTTGCTTCCATACCAAAAACGCCTCCTGAGACACGGGAACTTGGGAGCATAGGCAACAGCTCCGCTTGAACCTCAGAAACCAAATGTGCCTCCAGACACACAGAGATCCCTTAGACGGCCGAGGCTGTGGTCTCCAAGGTTCTCTTCAGTGTACCAAATCGCCTCCTGACTCTGCATCAGATTGCTTGCGTAAGTCACCACCGAGTCAGTGGCCGACACACAGACGACATTTGGTAGCGGCAATGACTGCCAGCTTCACTAGTGGTAATGCGTACCCCTAGCGCGGCTCTGCTTGGGTGGGAATGTTCTGAGCAAAACACTATGTGTTACTCCTTATCCCCCGCCCTCCATGGAACCGCTTCTTGACCCCAACAATGATATTGGGTGGGGAGTTTTCCAAGTCGGTAGAGGCGCCGGCTGGCTTTAAAACCGGTTGTCACTTTCAGCGTGGGTTCAACCCCCAAGTTCGGCGCGGGATGTGTGTCCCAGAGTCAACTTTGTGCAGACTCTCCTCAGTGTCCGAACACCCCCCGTGTGCACGCATGCGCACGATAAAGCGGATCCCAGGGTCACAGCGAAAGCCTCGGGCCTTGGAAACACAAATACATGCATGCAAAAATACTGAAGCCAGAGTGTCCGTTCGGCCAACAGCCAATAAAGTAACTATTTCAGCACTGACCCAAGACGACTCAACCCGGCCCCTTGCCCATGTCTCCTCTGGCAGCCGGCAGCCGGGCCAGCAGTGTCTAACCCCCCCCCCCCCCCCCCCCTGCATTTTATTTTTAATTTTTATACAAACGGCCGGGTTTTCCCGTGTAACATGCCCCTGATGGCTTTGCCGTGAGGGCGTAAAACTTTTCATTTTCTTCCACCCGGGCTTCAAACCGAAAGTAGGTCGAATTATTTCATCAATCCTGTTTGGGGAGAATTATCCGCCTTTGCTTTCGAGAAAACTTCCGTTCATCGCTTAATGCGCTACCTTCTGGATGCAGAAGTGAAAATGTCTGAACAGAGAGGAACAAATTACTGTTGTTCCATGGACATGCCGCCTAAACTGAGCTCGATGAGGGGCATTGATTTTCAATCCGCTGTGCGAGAGAAAGAGAGAGAGAGAGAGAGAGCGAGAGAGAGAGCCAGGACTTCTGTACTGAGAACATGTGTTCTTTGTGTCGTCAGTCATTGGCGCAGCAAGACTGAGTCAAGGCCACTCGATGATCGCTGAGTTCGTCATACACAAATTGAGACAGTTATTGAGTTACAGCACATCAGTTTTAATAAATATTCAGCTTCTCTCAGATCAACTGATTTGGATCGAATATCACAGCTGTACTGACTAATATCGAATTATTTCGCCCTCGTCATTTCTCGCCGGGTCGTGGCTGTAACATGCAAGTTTACATCCCAGGTGAAATATTGTTCCTTCATGTGAACGATTAGTACGAGGTACATAGCACTGCTGACAGTGTACAAACTGCGTTGTGGTGCCTATGTGTACAAGACGCGCCTTGACAAAAAAATTATTTTAGGCCCTTGTTACAAAAACTCCAACAGTCTCCTGTCTGTTTTAGTGCTGTCCAAACAAGTAGTCACTGACTGACTGACACCGCCAGAGACTGGTACATGTGCAGGCACCACTGCATGCAAAGCCATAAAAAGGGGTAGGGGGTGTCTTCGGGTGGTGGGGGGGATGGGGGACTCAACACAAAACAATTAATTCAGTATCAGTCAGTGTGTGTGAGAGTGTTAGTGTGCCAGTCAGTATCACGTGTGTGGGGGTGGGTGTGCTTGTTGTCACCGGTTTGAGTGTTGCAGTGTCATTATCAGTTCCAGTCTATGTGTCAGTCACTAGTGTACGTCACAGTGTGTGTGTGTGTGTGTGATGGTCGGCACTGATGTGCCGTCCTGTGCGACCATCACTTATTTCAGTCAGCATCACAAGTTTCCCAGCACTTGCGGCTGACAAGGTTAACGTTTCAATGAGCAGAGAGTCAGTCAATGTGTGAAGTGTCGGCATGCCACGAGTGTAATGTAAATCACACTGAGCCAGTCAAGTCGCACTATGCTCAGTCATAGACCATTTATCTATGGCTCGGTCAAGTTCAACGCCGCAGCAATTCAGACAACATCCCCAACTCGGCTGCAATGGCACATCCGACCCATGCTATCACGTGGGAGACATAATTTTGGCAGGTAACAAAGTTGAGCGGGGCTCGCTGCCCTTGCAGGGACAAGGACACGACCTTGAGAGGTAACCTGCCGCAAGCACAATCATCTCCTTCACCGGCAAAGTCGTCAGTGGCAGCTCCAGTGAGTAACGTATCATAGCACACCGTCAACCTAACCGAGGTGAGTTTGTACCTAGTAGTGGCGTCCGTCATTTATAGTTGTATCTCGGTGTCCGTTCAGCTGAAAGCAAGGTGTCTTATAATATATATGATATGCTTTGCCTTCCTTTTTTAACTGCTACGTGAATGGGTGCTGCAAATGCACCGGCAACGCAGTTAGCATACAGCATACATGACCATGTTTCTGCAAGTCAGACGTTTTGTCTGCACTTTTGTCAGGGTGAGCAGAGCGCTGACTTTTGCAGCCTAGCACATTTCTAATCCTGGACCTTTGCCAGCTTTATCATAATGTGTCTCCTGCTTTCAACCGGTGTCTTTAGGGCAGACTTAATGCAAAAAAATTGATTTAAAATGTCTTCCGGTATGCGTGTCACTGGGTGTGTGTGTGATAACCGGCACCCGTCTGGACAGAAGCACACTTGACATTAATTTTTTTAAGCTGATCAGAGCTGTTCAAATTAACAACTCAAAAGGGTTACAATGTACTTATTCAGGTTATTATTTAAATTTCATTGGAGCTTTGCCAGATTATTTTCTCAAGCATTTATAAGCAGTGTGGAGAATCATCTTTCAAAAGAAGCTATTATATTGAGAGGGGAAAAACTTGTATTCAGATGTAAACCATGTTCTATAGACTGTTTGATGTAACATGTTTGTAGCTTGTGTACTGACCTTCATTGTGGTCTGTTTTGCTTCCAGCCAGTTCACAATGTCCATCAAGGTTGGAATTAACGGGTAAGTCACGTTTTTTTCTGTCCACCATGGATTTTTTTTTCTTTCTTGTTGCTCACCCATCATACCATACCCCACTATCATATATACCAACTCTAGGCTTTCATTCCTTCTCCGACTATGTTTTCAGGACAGTCAGTATTATGTTATGACATGAGTGATAGCACTGTTACATTGTTGATTGTCTGAACTAAGCTTTATTGGTATGAATAGACCTTTTCGGTATCTGAGCAGCTCTCGTGAGACACGCTCTTTGTTATGCTTTGAACATCGCGAGAACTTCGAACCTTGGCTTGTGCAGCTCGCACGAGATCGCTGTACCGCATGCTTTGCTATGCTCTGAAGTTTGCGAGAGATTACGAGAGCTTGGAATACCGATAGGGTCTATTAAGACATTATTAGAGTTCTTCAGTGCTGCTACTTCCCGTTCAATACAAGTACAGAATTGTGGATGATAACAACAGAGCAGAGAGCATGTCATGCAGACTAGATTCAATTGTAAAAAACCCACTAATTTTTGAGTCACTTGAGAAAAAGTGACTATGTAATCGGTCAGTGTTAGTCTGTCCGGCCGGCCGTCCGTCCGGCCGTCCGTCCGGCCGGCCGTCCGGCCGTCCGTAGACACCACCTTAACATTGGACTTTTCTCGGAAACTATCAAAGCGATCGGGCTCATATTTTGTTTAGTCGTGACCTCCAATGACCTCTACACTTTAACGATGGTTTCGTTGACCTTTGACCTTTTTCAAGGTCACAGGTCAGCGTCAAAGGAAAAATTAGACATTTTATATCTTTGACAAAGTTCATCGGATGTGATTGAAACTTTGTAGGATTATTCTTTACATCAAAGTATTTACATCTGTAGCCTTTTACGAACGTTAGGCCTAAAAAAAAAATAGGTGTGGTTACGGTAACCCGACCTACCCTATTTTTAGGGGCCGATCCTATAACTTTTTATTACATTTGTCAAAAAAAAACAAAACCGAGTACAAAAAACGCAATGAAAGCGAAAGCGCCCGTGTCGCACACTTATTTTCCTGTCAAGTAGGTTTAATTTGTACACATTAGAAAAAAAAAGTTAAAAAAAAAGAAGTGATTGCCTACCTACCTACCCTATTTTTTTTGGCTATGTTACCGTAACCACACCTATTTTTTTTTTTGGCCTTATCAGAAAAACAAGGGAGATAACTAGCCTTTTCTGTTCGGCAACACACAACTTAACGTTGGGCTTTTCTCGGAAACTATAAAAGTGACCGGGCTCAAATTTTATGTGAACGTGACTCATTGTGTTGTGAATAGCAATTTCTTCCTGTCCATCTGATGCCTCATATAATATTCAGAACTGCGAAAGTGACTCGATCGAGCGTTTGCTCTTCTTGTTAAGAAACTGTCCTGTCTACCTCACCTGTTTATGTTGAACATAGAAACAAATTTATAATGCGAGTACTGTACTGATGAAGTGTGTGAAAACCTGTTTAAATTTCCAATAGATTTTTCATGGTTAACATGGGAAGGCAGTTTCATGTATCGTCAACTGAACATCTTTTGATAAGTTTGAGTTTTCCTTTTCTGACGGGGATAACATGAGACATTTTGAGATAACGTTGTGACCTGATTACAGATTTGGCCGCATCGGTCGCCTGGTGCTGAGGGCAGCCTTACAGAACAAAGATGTGACCGTGGTGGCGGTCAATGACCCCTTCATTGACCTGGCCTACATGGTAGGTACTGGAGTACAGGGAAACCTGTTTTGGTCCCCACCCCCATCCCCTCGTTAAGATCTTCCCCTTTTCAAACCTTGCTTTTTCACATTTTCGTTTTATAACATCTTTGTTTGTTCATGGGCTGAAACTCCCGACGGGGACGAACTCACGCTGACAGCGGCCAACTGGATACAAATCCAGCGCGCTACCGACTGAGCTACATCCTCGCCCTATAACATCTTTAAATTGACCTTCATGTTATGTCTCCCCTCCTCTTTAAGGCCTGATTTTGTCAGATTTTTGAAGGTCTTAAAAGCTTGTTCCACTGTAGTATTCTGCTGTAGGTGGCCATGTTCAGCCTGTGATAAGAGAAGGGAAACAACTGTAGTATTCTGCTGTAGGTGGCCATGTTCAGCCTGTGATAAGAGATGGGAAACAACTGTAGTATTCTGCTGTAGGTGGCCATGTTCAGCCTGTGATAAGAGATGGGAAACAACTGTAGTATTCTGCTGTAGGTGGCCATGTTCAGCCTGTGATAAGAGAAGGGAAACAACTGTAGTATTCTGCTGTAGGTGGCCATGTTCAGCCTGTGATAAGAGATGGGAAACAACTGTAGTATTCTGCTGTAGGTGGCCATGTTCAGCCTGTGGTAAGAGAAGGGAAACAACTGTAGTATTCTGCTGTAGGTGGCCATGTTCAGCCTGTGATAAGAGATGGGAAACAACTGTAGTATTCTGCTGTAGGTGGCCATGTTCAGCCTGTGATAAGAGATGGGAAACAACTGTAGTATTCTGCTGTAGGTGGCCATGTTCAGCCTGTGATAAGAGAAGGGAAACAACTGTAGTATTCTGCTGTAGGTGGCCATGTTCAGCCTGTGATAAGAGATGGGAAACAACTGTAGTATTCTGCTGTAGCTAGGTGGCCATGTTCAGCCTGTGATAAGAGAAGGGAAACAACTGTAGTATTCTGCTGTAGGTGGCCATGTTCAGCCTGTGAAAAGAGAAGGGAAACAACTGTAGTATTCTGCTGTAGGTGGCCATGTTCAGCCTGTGAAAAGAGAAGGGAAACAACGGTAGTATTCTGCTGTAGGTGGCCATGTTCAGCCTGTGAAAAGAGAAGGGAAACAACCGTAGTATTCTGCTGTAGGTGGCCATGTTCAGCCTGTGAAAAGAGAAGGGAAACAACTGTAGTATTCTGCTGTAGGTGGCCATGTTCAGCCTGTGATAAGAGATGGGAAACAACTGTAGTATTCTGCTGTAGGTGGCCATGTTCAGCCTGTGATAAGAGAAGGGAAACAACTGTAGTATTCTGCTGTAGGTGGCCATGTTCAGCCTGTGATAAGAGAAGGGAAACAACTGTAGTATTCTGCTGTAGGTGGCCATGTTCAGACTGTGAAAAGAGAAGGGAAACAACTGTAGTATTCTGCTGTAGGTGGCCATGTTCAGCCTGTGAAAAGAGAAGGGAAACAACTGTAGTATTCTGCTGTAGGTGGCCATGTTCAGCCTGTGAAAAGAGAAGGGAAACAACTGTAGTATTCTGCTGTAGGTGGCCATGTTCAGCCTGTGAAAAGAGAAGGGAAACAACTGTAGTATTCTGCTGTAGGTGGCCATGTTCAGCCTGTGAAAAGAGAAGGGAAACAACGGTAGTATTCTGCTGTAGGTGGCCATGTTCAGCCTGTGATAAGAGAAGGGAAACAACTGTAGTATTCTGCTGTAGGTGGCCATGTTCAGCCTGTGAAAAGAGAAGGGAAACAACCGTAGTATTCTGCTGTAGGTGGCCATGTTCAGCCTGTGAAAAGAGAAGGGAAACAACCGTAGTATTCTGCTGTAGGTGGCCATGTTCAGCCTGTGAAAAGAGAAGGGAAACAACCGTAGTATTCTGCTGTAGGTGGCCATGTTCAGCCTGTGATAAGAGAAGGGAAACAACTGTAGTATTCTGCTGTAGGTGGCCATGTTCAGCCTGTGATAAGAGATGGGAAACAACTGTAGTATTCTGCTGTAGGTGGCCATGTTCAGCCTGTGATAAGAGAAGGGAAACAACTGTAGCTGCACTTTGATTAAACTTTTCGGTTCTTGCTACAGGTGACAAACTGCAGAACATTCCATTGTCCAGATTAAATTAAGGGGAGGTGGGCCAGTGCACTACCTTTTTTTTAATTTTCAATGTTTTATTGTGTCTGAATGTTATTTTATGAAAGAAATGAACAAATGATGACAAAGAATAGTCACTTTTTGTATTTTCGGTTGCTGGTTTTTGTTTTACGCGACAAACAGTCAAAATACAGACAAAAGTGGAGTACAGGAGATACACGGATTTTCATCAGATGTGATTGTCACACTTCTAATTATTGTTTTATTTTATCCTTCTGGGTATGCTCTAGGGGATTACGAAGCAGATCTTGTTTATTATATTTATATTTGGAGTTAGGAACACTTCTTTGTTACAACTGTCAAACTTTAGGGTAACGCTTGCGAAATTATTTTTTGAAATAATCTGGATATGACTATAATAAAATTTCAGCAAAATCCCTTCGTAATCCCCCAGAATGTTATATTCTGCACAAACTACAAAAGAAAATATTGCTCTAGCTAAATTACAGCCAGAGAAATCGCGTAACCCAAGACGTAACCGTAGGCAAAATGGCTGAACTGAGAAAAACGACATTGAAGATTGAACACCACAGAAACACTATTGAAACAGACACACAAGGACAAAACTGTGTTATGAATGAACAGTTTAGTTTATTTGAATTGCAAACTACTTAGCCTTTAGCACGCCAGCAGAGAATTTATGCGTCCATCCTTTCTTTCCCTCTGTCAACCAGCATGGGGATACTGCCCCAGCGCTAAACGTGTATCAATGACCCGATTCTCGTTTGTATTTGCATGCGAGAATAACGGTATTTTTAACGGTAACTTACTTGAGCCAGAACGAGACTTATTTGCTTCCGTTATCTCGTCGATTTGTTGGTTTCCTCGAAGTTTTCTGCTTTTGTTTTTACATCGATACAGTACTTTGGTGCTTCGACAAGCAAGATGGAGGATGATGAGTTTGAAACTTTCGTTTGAGTTGTTTTTTGACAACAAATCGTACGTGGAATCTGAACGATTTACTGAGGAAGCTCTTCGCAATGAACTGTGTATCGCGGTGAAGAAAATGACACAGTTCGTCAAGACAGTGACGGAATTTACGAAAGCGCAGATTGATACAAACAGTTGCTGATCCAGTTTCGTTCGGGAAATGGCAGGCCCAGCAAACATTACCGATAATCTGACTGATGTTGGATACTTTCTCCTGTTTTTGTTTTTTTGCGTAGCAAATGCTCAACTTGCTTGTCGAGGAGATACTGCACAGCTAGAAACTGACTCAAATTCAGCGCAAAGCAAGCCAGTGCCGAGACGTAAAAAGTCTGCTGCATGGCGTGTTCGGAAATGGCGACCTGTGGATCTGCGTGGAGATCAAAGCTTTCCTCTGTATCGGAAACACCGACATAATCCAAACTTTGGCCTAGTGTCAGCGGAACTACTTGTTGTTGCGAACCGAACTAATAAAGACGTTGTCCTCTTTCTTATTTCGAGCCATTGTTATCGTATCAAAGGTTGTTTCTCAAGGAAAAATTCGCTTTCGGTTGTCACCGATCGTTTGATGTGTAACCAGGATGTTGTAAAACCGAGTGAACTTCGGGTGTTCCCGTCATGGCCGAGAGTCTCTTCGGTAGTTTCCGTATGCAAAATTCGTAAGCTGAGCATGCGCACTCACAAAGTAAATTGGTTCCCGATCTCGGTTTATGACACGAACCAATGGATGTCGAGTACCTTCCAAATAAGGACATTTCCGTTCGATTACGATTGCTGCCTTTGCAACGGACAAGTGGCTGAGTGAATGGAACATTCATCAAAACACTGATGTCATGTTATAGGTCAAGAGCTGCTGCGCAGTTTCGTATGTCGTGAATGCACTGTTTTGCTGAGGACAAAGCCGTAACTAGCCTTTGAAATGAGACATTTTTTGGCGGGGGAATATCGACTACTGAAGACAATCAATGCCACACATGTTCACATTTTGTCTTTATTGACAGATAAATAGGACACTTTTGACAAAAACACCGACACACATGGATGATAGGTATGTTATGGAAACATAATCTGCTAAAATACCCAAAACAGTGTTTTGAACGATTTGGTCAATTTTGCACTGGCCCACCTGCCCTTAAGTACAGTATAAAAGAAAGTTGAATGGAATGAGGTTCTGAATAAAAGTGTTGCTCCCTTTGACTTTTGTTCAACTTGCATTTACTACACATTTTAACAAGTCGCGTAAGGCGAAAATACAACATTTAGTCAAGTAGCTGTCGAACTCACAGAATGAAACTGAACGCAATGCCATTTTTCAGCAAGACCGTATACTCGTAGCATCGTCAGTCCACCGCTCGTGGCAAAGGCAGTGAAATTGACAAGAAGAGCGGGGTAGTAGTTGCGCTAAGAAGGATAGCACGCTTTTCTGTACCTCTCTTCGTTTTAACTTTCTGAGCGTGTTTTTGACTCACATGCGAAGCAAAAGTGAGTCTATGTACTCACCCGAGTCGTCCGTCCGTCCGTCCGGAAAACTTTAACGTTGGATATTTCTTGGACACTATTCAGTCTATCAGTACCAAATTTGGCAAGATGGTGTATGATGACAAGGCCCAAAAAAACATACATAGCATCTTGACCTTGCTTCAAGGTCAAGGTCGCAGGGGCCATAAATGTTGCCTAAAAAACAGCTATTTTTTACATTTTTCCCATTTTCTCTGAAGTTTTTGAGATTGAATACCTCACCTATATATGATATATAGGGCAAAGTAAGCCCCATCTTTTGATACCAGTTTGGTTTACCTTGCTTCAAGGTCAAGGTCACAGGAGCTCTTCAAAGTTGGATTGTATACATATTTTGAAGTGACCTTGACCCTGAACTATGGAAGATAACTGTTTCAAACTTAAAAATTATGTGGGGCACATGTTATGCTTTCATCATGAGACACATTTGGTCACATATGATCAAGGTCAAGGTCACTTTGACCCTTATGAAATGTGACCAAAATAAGGTAGTGAACCACTAAAAGTGACCATATCTCATGGTAGAAAGAGCCAATAAGCACCATTGTACTTCCTATGTCTTGAATTAACAGCTTTGTGTTGCATGACCTTGGTCACATGTATTTTGGTAGGAAAAATGTGTAAAGCAGTTCTTAGTGTATGATGTCATTGCTAGGTTTAGTTATTTGACCATGTCAAGGTCAAGCATGTGAGTCGTATGGGCTTTGCCCTTCTTGTTAATCCAAACATATCATATCTATATGTTTTTGGAATCAGGAACCGACAAGGAATAAGATGAAAGTGTTTTTAAATTGATTTCGACAATTTAATTTTGATAATAATTTTTTTTCAGAGCTTGTGTTTAATCCAAATATAACATATTTGAGACTGTGCCAAAAGGTCAGGTGTCATGTCTACTGTCCCGAATGACACACGATTGCTGACATTTCACCATTGCCAACAGAATAAACAAATAAGAAATAGGTAGAAAATGAATGTGAAAACTGACTTTGATTGTTGATCAGTATTTTCTATACCACTAACAAATAATCTACTTGCACATAGCTGTTTGGCAAATGTATGTTGCATGGGACACACTGACATGAAAGTGGAAGATGTTTTTCCCTCTAGAGAAACTACATATCAAGTTACACTTTTTGTGCTCTTCCATTCCAGTTGGCAATCAATTGTTAACGCATGTTATTAGAAAAAATAGAACGAAAACAGATTAGATAGAATGAAAAATGTACTGGTGATGTCATTTGGGACATACTGACATGAAAACGTCACCTTTTGGCACAGTCTCATTTATATGTTTTTGGAATCAGAAAATGATGAAGAATAAGATGAACCAACTTTGGATCGTTTTATAATTTTTTTATTTTTTTACAATTTTCAGATTTTTAATGACCAAAGTCATTAATTAATTTTTAAGCCACTAAGCTGAAATGCAATACCGAAGTCCGGGCTTCGTCGAAGATTACTTGACCAAAATTTCAACCAATTTGGTTGAAAAATGAGGGCGTGACAGTGCCGCCTCAACTATCACGAAAAGCCGGATATGACGTCATCAAAGACATTTATCAAAAAAATGAAAAAAACGTTCGGGGATTTCATACCCAGGAACTCTCATCAGTCCTGTCAAATTTCATAAAGATCGGTGCAGTAGTTTAGTCTGAATCGCTCTACACACACACACACACAGACACACACACGCACATACACCACGACCCTCGTCTCGATTCCCCCCTCTACGTTAAAACATTTAGTCAAAACTTGACTAAATGTAAAAAGTAACCTCTTTTCTTTGGCCTTTTCAGTTTAATTTATGTTTAGGTACTTTTGTAATTTTAATATACATGCCTTTGACAGACAGAAAGATCAGCTGGTTGTTAGTCCAGGGATTTGAAGTGACAATGAGCTTTGTGAGAATGTTTTAAAAAGTGTGGAATGATGTGATAAACCTCGCCCACAAACTTTGTTATGTTATATGAAGTCTTATATCGCGCGCGTATCTCCAGACTCGGACTCAAGGCGCAGGGATCTATTCATGCCGTGTGAGATGGAATTTTTTTTACTCAATACATCCCGCATTCACATCGACCAGCAGATCGCAGCCATTTCGGTGCATATCCTACTTTTCACGGCCTATTATTCCAAGTCACACGGGTATTTTGGTGGACATTTTTTTTTATCTATGCGTAACCAATTTTGCCAGGAAAGACCCTTTTGTCAATCGTGGGATCTTTAACGTGCACACCCCAATGTAGTGTACATGGATAACTATTATACATAATCCAAACAACTCTGTCTGAAAATAGGTAGACGCAAAAGCCTGCTACTATTTGGGCGAAGTCGACTTTGCAAACCCTACTTCACTTAGCTCGCTGCATGAAGCTTTTGCACTGGACTTTTTTGTTATAAAAGACATCATGAAGTCAACTTCCAGCTTAATTAAGGCTAGGAGCTACCATGAAAATACATTGTTTTTTCTCTTCATGACATTTTAACAGACTGTATTGTTTTGGAAGCTCCTAGCCTAAAGGACAGTTTGTAAGATAGTTTACAGCCAGGAAAGTGTAACGACATGAGAAAAAAAGTCTCAGGTGATTTGCATTTAAAAAGTCATTATGCATGACAAGTATTTATTTGTTAATTTTTCCACCAGGTGTACATGTTCCGCTACGACTCCACCCACGGTCAGTACAAGGGCAACATCGAGGTGAAGGACAACAAGTTGGTGGTGGATGGACAGGCCATCGCCGTCTTTAACGAGTCAGTCTGATTTGACTTTTACACTTCAACCCTTTCACTGTCAGTCTGCTTTAACGTTTACACTTTCACCCTTTTACTGCCTATAGGACGTCAGCTGATGTCCTGAGTAACTTGCTTTAACGGGCAACAAACTGTTCAATAAACAACAACATCTTAGGCAAAACAAAAAAAAAAGGTCTGTTTACGGTGACCCGACCAACCCTATTTTTTTCGCGCGACCCTAGACTTTTTTTTTGGCATTTGGGAGGGAAAAAACTGCAAAATAATGTAAAAATATGGTTTTTTGGAGAGAAAAAAAAAATCCCGACCTACCGACCCTATGTTTTTGGCCTATGTTACCGTAAACAGACCTTTTTTTTTTTGGCCTTAGAGATCTGATAAAATAAGGGAAGTAAGTGATCTAAATGCAGATAACATGTGTGATGGAGTAATTATTCTCTCAGGTGTCAGGAGAATGGTTCCAAACTCTCACTTTATTACACGTCGTATTCATTTGGAGCACTTAATTACTTCCCTTTGTTTATCAGATGTTCAATAAACAGCAAAGAACAACAAACATTTAACGATGTGTGTGTGTGTTTATTATTGATATAGACATCTAGGGAATATTGCAAATCATTCTCCCAGTAAGGTCATATATTGTACTACGTTGCAAGCCCCTGGAGCAAATTTTTGATTAGTGCTTTTGTGAACAAGAAACAGTTGACAAGTGGCTCTATCCCATCTCCCCCCTTTCTCCGTCGCGATATAACCTTCGTGGTTGAAAACGACGTTAAACACCAAATAAAGAAAGAAATGTTGCAAATTGTCAGTTCATGTAAATACAGGATATGCTTTATATGACTAAGTGCCAAAAGGTGCGCACGAAAAGCGGACAAAGGGGCTAAAAAATAAAAGTTGACAAACACGACTGATATTGTGATTTTTGTTAAGACAACAGATGCTGGAACCCAATTACGAAAAGAAAAGATAAATTTACCCAAATGATTTTACAAATAACGATAATTTTGTTCGTTATATCATTCAAAATGGCACTGAGTCATAGCATTAAGGTTATCTCGCACGTTTTTAAAGCTAGGGCTTTGAAACTTGGCACACAACCAAAGTATAATGACCTCCAGGTATGGTGCACATCACATTAAACAACATTGAATTTCAAGGTCACAGCTAGGTTAAATTTCCTTTGCAAACTGGAAAATTGTCGTTGTCACGTCTTACATGTTTTAATACTAGATCAGTTAGACTTTACATACTTCACATACTTTCAGCATTTTTATAAAACCTCATTAAAAGTGACCTGCTGGTTAATCTTTGTCAAAGTTCAAGGTCACAGCGGGGTCACATCTGGTCCAAATGTGGAATATTTTCCATTTATTCAGCGCGTTTATAGCACGAGCTTTGAAAATACACACAGTTCTAGTGTATAATGTTCACACACGATTAAAGTCTGGTTGAAAAAGTCAAGGTCACAGCAGGGTCGCGTTGAGGTCAAACATATACATTTTTCAATGAGGTTTTCTCATATGTTTTTGAAACTAGGGCCTTGAAACTTGGCACACTACGCAAGTTAAATTAAACCTCATCAAATTCCAAGGTCACAGTAAGGTTAAAGATCCTTTAAGGATATTTTCTAAAAAAGGTGACCGCCTGGTTAATGTTTGTCAAATTTCAAGGTCACAGCAGTGCCATCTGGCTTAAACTTTGAAAAATTGTCAATTTCTTCAACTAGTTTTATAGTGTTTGAAGTCATTCACACATGATGAAAGTCTGGTTGATAAAATCAAACGTCAAGGTCGCAGCGGGGTCGCATTGAAGTCAGACACATACAATTGTCATTTTCACGAACGCCTTTTAAGCAACACCTTTGAAACTTCACACATTCCAAAGTTTTGATGTTGTTTGGTTATAATCAAAGTGTGGTCAATTTCCATGATTGAGAGCATTCAGAGGGGTCAAGTTGAGGTCACACAAAAAGTGATTATCTTTATAAGACTCACGTTTGCTGCTATTGCTCACTTGACATTGGTGAAAGTGCTTATTTTATAATTGTTGATCTTGATGTTTTGACCAATTAATATTACCAGGATCAACCATACCAGATTTCAAAGTCCAGAAGTTGTCAAACCTCAAACCTGTTGGAAGTTTCAAAGATTTAAGCATCAACAAATTTCTATTTGATTTGACCTTAAATAACAGATTTGACCTTAAATCTTAAAACAGATCAACCAGACTTTGGTTTTATATAAATTGAAGTTCAATACAATTTCCTTTTTTTTTTACCCAAACCATAACGCCACTTTGACCTTGACATTTGACTAAGGTCGACCAGACTTGGTTCATGTTTGCTGGTGTTGTCCATTTGTAAATGTACTGATATCTGAAATATGACATGACTTATGTTTTGTCGTTCCACGCTACATGCAGTGTCCGAACAATCTCATTTTTACCCACACGAGACCCTGCTATGACCTTCACATTTCTCAAGGATCAACCTTGAATTCTCCATGTTGAACAATCATTAAGCAAAAGCGTTGTTTGAAGTTTGAAGGTTCTAGCTTCAAAAATCTCTGAAAAAATATGTTTCATCCGTTTTCTGAACTACATGTGACCCAGCCGTGACCTTGAAATCTGACAAGGGTCAACAAGACTTTTACCATGCATGGGGGCGATTAAACCCCAAATGTGTGTGAAGTTTCAAGGTTTCAACTTAAAAAACGTCTGAGAAAAATATACATTTTCCTTTTTGGACAATGTGTTACACGCAAGACAACACGACAAACGCTCGTGTTATCATTCTTTTACTTTAAGGTCGACTTGCGTGCCCGCTCTTTCGCTAATCTCAATTAAAATTCATCTTGGAAGTTCGGTTTTATTACGCTTTTAATTAAGAAGATTAAACTAGGACAACAAATAGTTAGTTTTACCCATTAAACTCGATAAGGTAGTGACATTTTATGTTGAACGCAAGATGGTGTCGCACGCAAGATCTGAAAAGATGTTGACGACATAATTTCAACACTTGATAGCGCATTCGTGGTTCGTGATTTCTTCACAAATTTTGAACACAGAATGTGTCACGTGGTTCCGTAGATGAAGTAGATCTTTGTACATGTAAATTTTGTTTTTAAAAGAAAATTACCGTTAATTACCGAACATTTTGTCGCACGCAAGATATGACGAAATTTTCAAATCGTTTTCAAAAATGCTGTTCAAAAGTTCTGCAGTCTTTGCTGGATTACTTGAAAGACAGCAGTTTGATACACCGTTATCGCTTGACGTGTCGACATCAATTCCAGAATTTTTGAAAAAGAAATTTAGTAAATATCTGCGATTGAAAAATGTATGCCGTGATGACGACGCATCTTGCGTGCGACACCTTAAAATTCGGTTATCGAAAAAAAAAAATTCTCTCGAGATTTAGATTTGACGTTTGGTCTCGTCTGTAAAGCGATGTTTCAGGCATTCAATCAAACTAAATGCAATTCATTTGTGCTTCTTGTTATTTTTCTGTGGCATATTCAAAACACGAGGTATCACGATGTCCGTTTTCAGATGGCCGGTTTTGGCGTTATTTTTGACTTTAAACAAAGATAACTTCAAAACCGTTCAAGTCAGACACACGACATTATGTCCACTATCTCTTCGCACATTCATCCACACACACACCAATTTTCAGCAGACACACGTTTTTAGAAACATTTTTATTGTAAAACAAAGTCGTCTTCTGTTCTGTGAGCACCTTTTGGCACTTAGTCATATACAAATATTTACTGGCAGCGAACAGGTTAATCGGCAATAATAACGATAAACAAAAACATGTTTTTCTATTGCGCCATTCATCGCTGAATAGCAGTCTCAGGGTGCTTTACAAAAAGTATTTGTCATTAAAATTCAACATTTCATACACTTAAAAAAGTCGGGCATTACAAAGTATTTGGTGCTTGATTTGGCCATGTAAAGGTTTAAAGGTGCATTTCTTGCTTGGACAGGAAAGACCCATCAGCCATCCCATGGGGTACCACTGGAGCAGACTACATTGTGGAGTCCACTGGTGTGTTTACTACCATTGACAAAGCCAGTGTGAGTTGCCTTCCTGTCTCTGTACTGCTCAACATTTGTCTCCTTGTTTACATTTAGTCAAGTTTTGACTAAGTGTTTTAACATAGAGGGGGAATCGAGACGAGGGTCGTGGTGTGTGTGTCTGTCGATCTGTGTGTGTGCGTGTGTAGAGTGATTCAGACCAAACTACTGGACCGATCTTTATGAAATTTGACAGAGTTCCTGGGAATGATATCCCCGGAAGTTTTTTGACTCACATGCGAAGCAAAAGTGAGTCTATGTACTCACCCGAGTCGTCCGTCCGTCCGTCCGTCCGGACGTCCGGAAAACTTTAACGTTGGATATTTCTTGGACACTATTCAGTCTATCAGTACCAAATTTGGCAAGATGGTGTATGATGACAAGGCCCCAAAAAACATACATAGCATCTTGACCTTGCTTCAAGGTCAAGGTCGCAGGGGCCATAAATGTTGTCTAAAAAACAGCTATTTTTCACATTTTTCCCATTTTCTCTGAAGGTTTTGAGATTGAATACCTCACCTATATATGATATATAGGGCAAAGTAAGCCCCATCTTTTGATACCAGTTTGGTTTACCTTGCTTCAAGGTCAAGGTCACAGGAGCTCTTCAAAGTTGGATTGTATACATATTTTGAAGTGACCTTGACCCTGAACTATGGAAGATAACTGTTTCAAACTTAAAAATTATGTGGGGCACATGTTATGCTTTCATCATGAGACACATTTGGTCACGTATGATCAAGGTCAAGGTCACTTTGACCCTTATGAAATGTGACCAAAATAAGGTAGTGAACCACTAACAGACCTGTTTACCCTCCCGGATTGTCCGGAATTATTACGGATTTGGGGTCTAAATTCCGGTATTACGGAATACTACCGAAAATTCCGGAAATTCCGGTCGAGAGAACCTTTTTCGTGCGTGAAAATTCGAAGTCGAAATTGTGGTAGTCACCAGGACTGTGATTTCAAGGCTGGCCGAAACAGCCTTTTCTGCGCATGTGCACAGCAAGGTATTTGTCGGATTCCGCGGATTTGAGATCGACATTGGTCCGAAGGGTAATATAGGGCCGATCTCTGTGGGGACGAAATGCCAACCAAAAAAGCGAAAGTTGTACAGAAATATCGGCAAAACTATTAAGTCAAGTGGCGGTGTCTGGTGAAGTTTAAGAAGAGCGAACCACATTTATTTTGGTGATCAACTTGAGATCAGTGCAACAACAAAGCTAGTCAGTTACGAGTCACGTCGCGGCACGTGTTACGCAGCATTAGTTTTAACAAAATGCAGTACACAAATGAACATGGAAACAAACAAAAACACGAAATTATGTTTGGCAAAACATGAGCCTGCTTCGCATCGAGTTTATTTGACCTAGGTCTCTACTTCCACAGAATCTCTCAGACCTGCGAACCGATCTCTCACTACGGTCAGTCGCACCAGAGACATAGATGTAGGTCTATGGTCGCGCTCATCAGTTACTTGGCTGTTGCCGAAATTCAAGTCTTTCTGAGCCTAAAACTGATCTCCATTAATATTTCTCCATAGCAAAGATCACAGTTCTTTGAATCGAAAAACTTTCAACAAAATGTTTAAATGAAATAAACGAATCGGTCCTCTAAAATTAAAGGTAGCTTCTGGAGTGAGTTATTATGACTGGTTTTAATGCAGGATGTCTGATGTGACAGAATGTAAGGTGGTTTTGTTCACATGCATCTTCAAGTGACTGTAAATAGTCCAAGGGCGGAGGGGTGGGGGTGGGGGGATGTTACAGGGGTTCCGGACCCCTCCCCCCTCCCCTTGCTGTCAAAAAAGCAAAAAAACAAAACAAAAATTCAGTCTGGGAAAAAAACTAAAGACATTTTCTGTCTGTGAAATTGTTGTTGTTGTCGGGAGCAGATATCAATGAAGATAAATTGCCATTATTTAATACTAACTTCAAAAGAAATAATGAGTGGCTGCTGACACCAATTTATCATGTTTAAAATCAAGGATAAGCTACAAATTGTTAATTAAATAGCTAAAACTCTTCAGCCAGACCCCCCAACCCCTGGACCCCAGGTTGTACCCCCCCTCTAGCTCTCTTGCTCCGCCCCTGAATACTGTGGTGTTTTTTTGTTTAGATAAAGTAAACTTGTCTTAGTTAACTTGCATATTATATATCAGGTGTCGTGTGTTTGTGTGTGTGTGTCATCGAGCTTCTGTGTGTGTAGTACAATACTGTTAAACATGGTTATCAATTTTGTACTTGTTTTGCATGGTAGCGCGCGAATAAACGTGTCGTTTAATCGTTTTCGAGCTGGTTTATGGTTGATAAAAAAGATTACTCAAAGATGCCTCATATTACGGAAAAGTACCAGCTGCATTCCTGATTTTCATTTGGGGGGGTAAACAGGTCTGTAAAAGTGACCATATCTCATGGTAGAAAGAGCCAATAAGCACCATTGTACTTCCTATGTCTTGAATTAACAGCTTTGTGTTGCATGACCTTGGATGACCTTGACCTTGGGTCAAGGTCACATGTATTTTGGTAGGAAAAATGTGTAAAGCAGTTCTTAGTGTATGATGTCATTGCTAGGTTTAGTTATTTGACCTTGACCCTGAAGGTCAAGGTCATGTAAAGGTCAAGGTCAAGCATGTGAGTCGTATGGGCTTTGCCCTTCTTGTTTATTTTTTTCGATAAATACCTTTGATGACGTCATATCCGGCTTTTTGTAAAAGTTGAGGCGGCACTGTCACACCCTCATTTTTCAATTAAATAGATTGAAACTTTTGTAAAGCAATCTTCGACGAAGGCCGGACTTCGAATTTGCATTTCAGCTTGGTGGCTTAAAAATTAATTAATGACTTTGGTCATTAAAAATCTGAAAATTGTAATACATTAAAAATATAAAAATTATGATCAAAATTAAATTTCCGAAATCGATTTAAAAACAATTTCATCTTATTCCTTGTCGGTTCCTGATTCCAAAAACATATAGATATATGTTAAAAACACTCTCAGAAAGTTAAAACGAAGAGAGGTACAGAAAAGCGTGCTGTGCAGCACTGCGAAACCACTACCGCGCTGAACAGGCTCGTCAGTTTTACTCTGTTATGCACAAGCGGCGGACTACGGTCATTGTGAAAAAATGCAGTGCGTTCAGTTTCATTCTGTGAGTTCCACAGCTTGACTAAATGTAGTAATTTCGCCTTACACGACTTGTTTTTTAATCTCCTAGTAGTGATACAAGGACCAATGTTCTGACTGAATTGTATCAAAGGGTTGTTATACCACTTGCAAAACTTAAAATTCCTGACAGAAAAAGATTCTTAGCACTACATTTATCTCCCTAAGTTTCAACATTGCCCTCTTCCTTCTTTGTATACTCTGGCGTTTGTTGCTGAGATCCTTGAATAGACCTTCAGTCCAAGGGTGTCCTCATACCAGAAATGAATAAACCGGTTTGGGCACATTGAAATTAAGGGCTTTTAAAAAAAAATGTAAGCGGAACAGAAGTTTATCAAATTATCTAGAAAATCTCTCTTTCTTTCTTTATTTGGTGTTTAAAGTCGTTTTCAACCACGAAGGTTATATCATCTCTGATTCTACTTTTTCTTCTTCGTTCATGGGTTGAAACTCCCAAGTTCACTCATGATTTTGCACGAGCGGGTTATTACATGTAGAATCATTTTTACCCTGCCATTCAGACAGCCAAACGCCGCTTTCGGGGGAATCTCGGATCAAAACTAATTGTCTTGAAATGTTTGCTGACATTGTTTTGAAAATGTCTGAAGAAATTGTCATAAAAGTGTGGACTGTTGGTGTGGTGTAGGCCCACTTGAAGGGTGGCGCCAAGAAGGTGATCATCTCGGCCCCCTCAGCGGACGCCCCCATGTACGTGATCGGTGTCAACGAGAAGTCCTACACCAAGGACAAGAACGTGGTCAGCAACGCCTCTTGCACCACCAACTGCCTGGCACCTTTGGCCATGGTCATCAACGACAAGTTCGGCATCGAGGAGGGTCTCATGACCACTGTTCATGCCGCCACTGCTACACAGAAAACTGTGGATGGCCCTTCCAGCAAGGTATTGACCTTGTCTTCCACTATTTTACACTTCACATTTTGCTTAATTTCTAACAGTATCAGCTCTATAGTTATCGTATCCAGCAAGGTATTCACCTTGTCTTTCAGCTATTTTACGCATGATTTGCTTTATGTCCACAGTGTCAGTTCTAGTTATTTGTTTCCGATAAGATACACTTGTTTTAATACATGTAGAATGATCGAGTCCTTTGTGACAATTTGTTCTACGATCATGATTGAGTCCTTTGATATGACAATTTGATATGTTCTTATATAACGATTATGGCGACACTGGCAGTGAGAAAGTAGTTTCTTTAGCCAGAACACAATTAGGTGCAGTCTTGTCAGTACGGAGATCTGTAATTAAACAAAAATACAGGGAAATAAAATGTTCAGTCCTTAGACAATAGACGATTTAAAAAAAATTACTGTCAGGATTATTAGTCGTCTGGAGGAATAGGAGCCCCTGTATGGCAGTCAGATTTTTCACAAGATCCGGACCACATTCCATGCCTTCGGCAGGCTGTATCCCATAATCGGGACGAACAACCAACTCCGATGTTGAGAAACGTCTGACTGCGATGCAGGGGCTTCTACTTCTCCAGACCGCCGAAAATGCTGACAGAGTTATTTCCGGAAAATGTCGATTGAATGTTATGCCCACTTTGGACAGAGAAATATTGTTAATCTCTGGTAGTAAGATAAAAATGATATTGGTGAGTGGATGGCTGTGTGTGTGCTGTTGCAGGACTGGCGAGGTGGACGCGGTGCCTACCAGAACATCATCCCCTCCTCCACTGGAGCTGCCAAGGCCGTTGGCAAGGTCATTCCTGAACTCAACGGGTAAACATTGAGATCAGAGAGAGAGCGAGAGTGTGGTGTGTGTGTGAGCGAGTGTATTCACATGCAAGCACTGGGATGCTATACACGACAGAAATTCATCAATCAAACATTTGCTCCTGGTGATATTTATTTACCTGTGTTTGAAACGTCCGAGAGCTGATGAGGAAATTTGTCAGCTTCATTCACTTCCTTGCTCTTTGCAATGCAATCGATCCTTTTACAGAAGATGCAGTGCAAGGCATAGCATTGCTGAAGCAACGATATGTATTTTCGTCGCAAGAAGGGATGGGTGCAGTCAAACTATTTACACACATCCCACAGATCGCTACACATACCTTTAGCATTGCCAGCCAAGCAAAACTTTATGTGGCTTTGTCAGTTCGCATCTCCCACCAAAATGTTATCGGCGCGCATTCCCAGTGATCATATGTTCTTGGGCTAAATGCTGCATGCTATTGCAAGAAGGTCAATCAAACTTTTTAAATGCATAGATGCCTGAGGCATGACTGAAAACCCTAGGGGCTCCGTGCAACTTGAGTGTGACTGTCTTAGTAGTGTGTATTTCTGATCTGTTGATGACGCACGATTATTTGTTTTGCTGATTGACAGCATTGTGTGATGTGTTTGATTGCAGTAAGCTGACAGGCATGGCCTTCCGTGTGCCGACAGCTGACGTCTCGGTCGTAGATCTTACTGTCAGGTTGAAGAAGGGAGTAAGTTGTGTTTTACTCTTAATCTTATGGATACTGGTAAGGCCAAAAAAAAAAATAGGTCTGTTTACGGTAACCCGACCGACCCTAGTTTTTTCGCGCGACCCTAGACTTTTTTTTGGCATTTGGGGGAAGAAAAAAAAAAAAAGAAAAAAAAAAATCCTTGTTTTTTTGGCAAAATAACGTAAAAATATGGTTTTTTGGAAGAAAAAAAAAATAAATAAAAAAAAAATCCCGACCTACCGACCCTATTTTTTTGGCCTATGTTACCGTAAACAGACCTATTTTTTTTTTTGGCCTAAATTTTTCATGTCATTTGTCCTGTTTGCCTGTCCAGTGAGTTAATCTTGTAGGTCACTGAAAGGCACTCACCGCATTGCTTATGTCATATTCTACAAAACATGTGAAGAAAGCACACTTGATATGTCAAAAGTAATATCAGGAAGGCAATAATAATGGCAATAATGATATGATAATAATAAGAAATTAAATAATAATCTATGGAAACACTGAGGAAAGTCATAAGATTCAGCAGTGGAATGGCTGTTAATATTGGCTGTGCGTATATAGTGCAGTATGATGTGAAATCTTGGCCTTGCTTTGCATTGACTATCTTCAAACTGAATTTTGGCCAGCTGATTACAGTACTGTGATTTGCCTGCAGGCCAAGTACGATGACATCAAGAAGGCCATGAAGGAAGCCGCTGATGGCCCGCTGAAGGGCATCCTGGGCTACACAGAGGACGACGTGGTGTCCATGGACTTCCTGGGAGACCCACGCAGCAGCATCTTCGACGCCAAGGCCGGCATCCAGCTCAGCGACACCTTCGTCAAGCTCATCTCATGGTAACTGTCTTCTTTCTTACTTGACTCTTCTTCTTCTTTGTTCATGGGTTGAAACTCCCACAATGTTTGAGGTGTATGACCCGTTTTACCCTGCCATACGCCGCTTTCGGGGGGAAATATGCTGGGTGTTTTCGTGTTTCTATAACCCACTGAACTCGGACGTGGATTGCAGGATCTTTCTTAAATATGTTGCAATAGGCCTTATTGTACAAGTTATCACGCTGGCAGATGTATCTCGCAGTTCTCTGCTGTATATAGTGCACATCTAAATTGCTTCCGTAGCATTCATATTAAAAACTCATGTTTGCCGGAAAAGTTGACCATCGGTTTCTGCACAGTTGGTGTAAAGTTCTCATGGTTTACTATAGCTGTCAAGAAGTCGCTGTTATTTTATTTTATTTTTTCTTCATCGAATATATGGAGCGTGCTGGTGCTTGCAAGTGCGGGATGTTGATACAGTGTTGTTGTTGTTGTGCAGGTACGACAACGAGTACGGCTACAGCAACCGTGTGGTGGAACTGATTACTCACATGGCCAAGGTGGACAAGTCATAGACGCTCATCTCGGTGGACAGCACTTACATTCACAACATTACACGTAGTCTTAAGCAGCAGGGGACTGATATAGGTGTCTGTGAGTGACCGTCTGGCTGCCACGCTGTAACCAGTACAGTACCATTTGAAAGAATGAGAACATTTGGTTTGACACTGTGAGGAAAACCGAAGGCCTCTGGCAAGAGATTATGGCTGCAAGCTACCGCGGCTGTGTGGTTTTTTTTCTCTTTTTTTGTTCTCATTTATTTGTTGAAGACTGTGCTACTATTTGTCATACTAGCATGTTGGAGTGCTGTTGTTCCCTGTGGTTTTTTCTCCAAAATCGTAGTGATCCCTTCGGGGTTCATGATGCATGTTCCAATTCCTGTGAGGTTTCCAATAAATCTACATGGTTCACTCTAGCTGTGTTTGATTCTGCTGTATTGTATTCTGCTGTTGTCATTCATGCATGATACAATGTGCTTTGTTGCCTGCATACAAAATATATGGACGCAACGATCTAAACACATCACGGCAACTAGTCGCAGCTGGTCACGGCTACCCGCAATGTTGGCGCGAGCCTCACGACAACATCGCGGGTAGCTGCAACCTTGGCGCGAGCCTTGCAACAACATTGCGGGTAGCTGCAACCTTTGTGTGAGCCTACGTTTTGGGGAAAAACAGATTATCAGAGACAAAAAGGTTATCGGTTTTAGGTGACTTGGCTGGTTTGTAAAGGAAGATCTTGCTGGTTTTACTGCTTGCCATTCACAATTAGAGCGGGCAGAAATGTGTATCAATTTGCATCACCCAATAGGACGAGGATGAGAGTAATCGGACCAATCAAGGAATAATGCTTCATTCAGAACGACATTCTAAACCCCAACTTGATAGAATTACAAAAAGGAAAATTTAATTTAAATGGTAGCATTAGCTTGTTGGGACAACAAAATGTGTGTGTGTGTGACTTGCATTTACTGTCTGTGGTCTTATACACCCATTCCAGGACATAATGCAAGTATTCAAATGCCCAGAACAGTCGCTAAACCACTACCAGCCCAACACTTCTGACTTCATGACGTCGCGCTCATAAGAAAAATACCTATCTCGGTACATTTCTGTAGCGAAACTACAGGGGAAGCTACTGGAAGGGTATCTATCATCTATCATGTGTTAGAGTACAAACTCTCTGACCATCGGAAACCATTGCCACGGTAACGTAAGCAAAACTGCCGATCTTGTTTCTTGAGGTAGGCACTTTTTCTTAATGATACAGGAAGACTTGTTTTGAGAATGTGAAGGTATGCAAAAGCTCTTTGTGGGTTGTTATGCAGTTTTGCTGATTGAAAATGTTGCTGTCAGCTCTTTGTCTCACGTTTATCCAGCTGTCACCGCTCGAGATAGGCAGTTATAGCAAGTAATGACTAAAATGAGATGGGCGGATTGTTCAAAAGTTTTTTTGCGTTTTTCTCAAAACATAAAAAAACAAGAAGAGCAAACGCTCGATCGAGTCACTTTCGCAGTTCTGAATATTATATGAGGCATCAGATGGACAGGAAGAAATTGCTATTCACAACACAATGAGTCACGTTCACATAAAATTTGAGCCCGGTCACTTTTATAGTTTCCGAGAAAAGCCCAACGTTAAGTTGTGTGTTGCCGAACAGAAAAGGCTAGTTATCTCCCTTGTTTTTCTGATAACGTTCGTAAAAGGCTACAGATGTAAATACTTTGATGTAAAGAATAATCCTACAAAGTTTCAATCACATCCGATGAACTTTGTCAAAGATATAAAATGTCTAATTTTTCCTTTGACGCTGACCTGTGACCTTGAAAAAGGTCAAAGGTCAACGAAACCATCGTTAAAGTGTAGAGGTCATTGGAGGTCACGACTAAACAAAATATGAGCCCGATCGCTTTGATAGTTTCCGAGAAAAGATATAAAATGTCTAATTTTTCCTTTGACGCTGACCTGTGACCTTGAAAAAGGTCAAAGGTCAACGAAACCATCGTTAAAGTGTAGAGGTCATTGGAGGTCACGACTAAACAAAATATGAGCCCGATCGCTTTGATAGTTTCCGAGAAAAGATATAAAATGTCTAATTTTTCCTTTGACGCTGACCTGTGACCTTGAAAAAGGTCAAAGGTCAACGAAACCATCGTTAAAGTGTAGAGGTCATTGGAGGTCACGACTAAACAAAATATGAGCCCGATCGCTTTGATAGTTTCCGAGAAAAGTCCAACGTTAAGGTGGTGTCTACGGACGGCCGGACGGCCGGCCGGACGGCCGGACAGACTAACACTGACCGATTACATAGAGTCACTTTTTCTCAAGTGACTCAATGACTTGGGCAATTATCTTACGAGCGTGACAATGTATTATAATTATCTAGGCTACTTTGAGTGCTAGAAGGGCAATTATTTTCACTTGTTGAACACATAACAAAAACAAGTTGCGTAAGGCGAAATTACTACATTTAGTCAAGCTGTCGAACTCACGGAATGAAACTGAACGCACTGTAGTTTTTCATCAAGACAGTACAGCTTCATCAATCCCCGCGAGAAGGAAATCGCTCACCTTCAACGTGCAAAATGCAGTGAAATTAACACGCCAGAATAGCGCGGTAGCGTATTGTGCTAAGCAGGAAAGCGCGCTTTTCTGTATTCTTGTTAACTTTCGGAGCTTGGTTTGAATACAACCTATCATATCTATATGTTTTTGGATCAGGAAATGATGAAATCATTTTTGGATCGATTTCTTAAATTTTTATCGTAAGACTAATTAATCTATTTTCGTTAATTGTGATCACATTTTAAGAGTAAACATTACGTATGTATATATTTTTAGATTCAGAATATGATGAGGAATACGATGCAATCAATATTAAGTCTGTTTGCGAAAATTCGATTTTAATGACAACTTGAATGAGCAAACTCATTAATTAAGCCTCCAAGCTGAAATGCAATACCAAAGTCCGGGCTTCGTCGAAGATTACTTGACCAAAATTTCAATCAATTTGGTTGAAAAATGAGAGCGTGACAGTGCCGCCTCAACTTTCACGAAAAGCCGGATATGACGTCATCAAAGCTATTTATCAAAAAAATGAGAAAAAAATGTCTGGAGATACCATACTCAGGATCTCGCATGTCAAGTTTCATGAAGATCGGTCCAGTACTTCTCTGAATCGCTCTACACACAGACACACATACACACATACACCACGACCCTCGTCTCGCGTTAAAACATTTAGTCAAAACTTGACTAAATGTAATTAGCAGCCTACCAGCAGAGGGGGAAGTTTTTTCTGAATTAATTTTGTAACTGAATCGGTGAAATCGTGCAGTTCAGCGAAGAATTCACTCTTTGTACAGGTAGAGGTCAAGCTGGTGATGGTTGGTATGTGTCCAAGTGGAAGGATGCTCTGATCCCAGGTGAAAGCCTGCCTGGACAGATATATGTGGTGGTGCACATGACAATTAATGTGGGAAGGAATGTTACGTATCTTGGACAATTTCATCTCGCACATCCACACACATTCATTTCACAGATCGGCACTCGTGTCTGCTACAAAATTAATAAAGCAAAATGTTCATAGTATTTGGGCTTGAACTGAAAATATGCCAACACAGATAGAAGTAAACTGTGTTCCTGAAGTCTGGAGAATATAAGAATATTGGTAAGCAATCGTTCACGTCGTCAGCAAACATTTATTTAATGCAACCATAAAGACACCATTTTTTCACACAAGTAGCTTCTGAACACATCATAATTGATTGTATAAGAATTTAAAAAAATTACACATGAAAATGCAAATCACGTAAACGTCTTGCGAATGCATTCTTGAGTAATGAAAAGAAGTAATGCACACGCATGCAGTCAGCAGTAAAGACTAGGAACAGCAGAAACTAGCTCCTACCCAGGTGGTGTTAGCACATTTCTAAACATTGTAATCGGGCCAGGATGCAGTGGACGGCATACACTAATAAGACATAACAAAAGTCTTCTGTACAAGGCTAGTAGCCTAGCTGAGTAAGTATACAATCAGATCTCGAAGGGAAGATTTACTCACAGCGCATTTATACATCCACTCCAGTGAGAAACGTCAATCAATTGAACAACTTTCATAATCTGCCTATACACGGCCATTCACGTACCTTGCAGCATGAATATTGATTGCTTTTATGTCAGGCACACAAACACACATGGCAATTCTTGCCTAGGGTTGTGATCCGTACATTCAATTTCATTTGGAAAAATTGAGCAAAAGATCCAAAATTGCAGTACGTAACAAAATGTAAGGCTTCTTTTTAAGCCTACTGTCTATATGATACTTACCGAGACAGTACTATTCTTGCACATTATCTATTATAGGCCGAAAAAATTGGACAAAACGCTGCGTGGGTACAATTATCTCCCATAACCATGCGCCACCGTGGATCCCAAGCACTGTCTGAGTGCTTCCCCCTTACAGGATGTAGGTGGCGCGTCCTCTTTCTTTATGAGCTGCAGACCCTCAAAAAGCCCATAACATATCAAGAGGGGAGGCGGGAGGGAAACTCTAATAGTACTGTCTCGGTAAGTATCATATAGACAGTAGGCTTAAAAAGAAGCCTTACAGTCAATATAACACTTACCTCGACAGTACTATTCTTGCACAGAATACCAGAGTGGTGTGAGGGTGATATGTAGAGTATTAAACTCCTTAATCAAAATCACTTAAATCCAAGGATTAAGATACCCAGGCAATTTTCGAACAGTACTACTGTAAAAGAAAATATACCCAAGAAAAATACCTTAGACTGACATGACCATGCTGGCAACCACTGCTTTGGCAATGCCATACGACTGGTCAAGCCTGAGACTGGAAAAGTCTCGCATATAGTGGTTAATAAACGTGGCTGGAGTCTTCCAGAACGCGACCGCCATTATGCTTTGGAGCGAGGCACCCCGCACGTGCGCCAACGAGGAGCCGATAGCCCGAATCTCGTGTGCCCTGATGTCAGGGACCACATCCACTTGAGCATGAACATAAGCCTGTTTGATAAGCAAGGTCAGCCAACGAGCTAAAGTTTGTCTAGAAATATCCGATTGGTACTTCGGATTAAGCGAGACAAACAGTGACCGCTTAGAAGACCGAAAGCTACGTGTTCTATCCAGGTACACTCTAAGGGCACGTACTGGGCAGAGGAAGCGATCAGGGTCATCATGTTCAAGAGTGGGAGCCAAGGCTTGAATGACTACTGGTTTGGACAACTCCGAGGCATTCTGATTCTTGGCTCGAAAGTCTGGTAGGAAAGCCAACGTCACCTGATGTGTGGTGAACTCAATGTCAAATTCCAGGCCACTCAAAGCTTGAATACCACTGAGTCTACGGCAAGTGGCTAAAGCGATGAGGAACACAGTCTTAAAAGTCAGGAACTTGATACTAATGCCTGCCAGGGGTTCAAACTCCTTGCTACGCAGGAGTTTGAGAACCAGGAAGACATCCCACTTGGGAAATGAAACCCGAGGTTTAGACACCGCTGCATTGCTAATACCCGAAAGGACATTAGCAATGAGGGAGGAACTGATCAAGTGTTCAGGTCTGCGACCAGTAGCAGCCGCAATCGTGGAAGTGATGGCAGATTTGTATCCAAGAAGAGTCTTAGAAGAAAGACTCTTCTTTTGATACACTTCCACCAGGAAGTTGGCTAAGTCCTGTGTTGAGGGATAAAGCGGCTTTATCCCCTTGGACAAGGCGAAGGAGGCCCAAGCTCTCCAGCGTAAGTCATAGAGCTGATTAGTTGATCGCCTCTTAGCGTTCAAGGAAAACTCTACTGAACTCTTGTGCAATCCTAGTGCAAGCAGTTTGGAGCGCACAAGAGCCATGCGGTCAAGCACAGACTCTCTGGACGTGGATGAGGGAGGCCTGATCGAGGCTGGAGCAGACTTCCCCCGTCCAGATTCAGAGGTAGAGGGTCTACGTGGGTGAGACCGCGAAGATCTGGAAACCACGGAGCTGTTGGCCAGTAAGGCGCGACCAAAATCAGTCTTGGCCGTTCCTGCAGATACTTTGCCAGTACCCTCGGAATCAGAGATGTCGGGGGATAGGCGTAAGCATCGAGGAGCCTCCACGAGAGAGTGAATGCGTCCACGTGGAACGCATTCGTGTCTCGAAAGGGGCTGACGTACCTGGGAAGCCGAGCGCTGAATCGAGTTGCGAACAGATCGATCAGAGGACGGTCCCACCTTGCCCACAGACGCCGTAGAACGTTGTGAGCGATGGTCCATTCTGTGGGGAGAACCTGATCGCCCCGACTGAGAATGTCGGCCAGGGCGTTCAGTTTCCCCGGAACGAATTGGACTGACATCCGGACCTGATTGGTCTGGCACCAGAGCAGAATCTCCTCCGCTAACAGGGAGAGGGACCGAGAATTGGTGCCCCCCTGGTGGCGAAGGTAAGCTAGGCATGTGGTGTTGTCCCCGTGGACCAACACATCCTGATCCCGAATCAGGAGGCGAAACTCCAGCAGAGCCCGACGAACCGCCTCCAACTCTAGAAAGTTGATGTGTAGGAGGGACTCCTCCTGGGTCCAGACCCCCTGGGCCTCGTGCAGGTCCAGGTGGGCCCCCCAACCCCGCGTAGAAGCGTCGGTGTACAGGAAGAGAGACGGCCGTCTCGGTTGGATAGGCACCGCAGAGTTGAGCCAGATCGGGTCCAGCCATTGGACTACAGCCTCGTGAAACCAAGGCCCGATCTGGACCAACTCGGTGTAATCGAGAGGCCTGGAAGTCCGATCTGCTACTGCCCGTTGCAGGGGACGTTTGTGTAGCCTTGCAAGGGGCAGCAGCAGAGCGACAGACTCCATGGAACCCAACAGTTCCGCCAGCCGCCTGTGAGGAACAGCGCGGCAAGCCTGAATGGAGAGGATCTTTCGCCTCAGGGAGAGGATTCTGTCCGGGGAGGGAGACACAGTGTAAAGCACTGTGTCGAACGCCATCCCCAAGTAGCAAAACTGCTGGGCTGGCACGAGGTCTGACTTGTGCCACTGTATCTGGAACCCCAAAGCATGGGTCCGTTCCAGGACCTGCCGGGTGTGTTGGAGGCATTGATCGCGAGACTGGGCCAGGGTGAGCCAATCGTCCAAATATTGACGCAGACGCACACCCTGAGCTCTGACCAACGCCGCCAGCTCCTTGACCACCTTTGTAAAAATCAGCGGGGCCAAGGACAGGCCGAATGGGAGGGCCCGAAACTCGAACACTGTGCCCTCCCAAACAAACCGGAGCAGATGTCGGTACCCCGGGGCCACCAGGATGTGGAAGTAAGCATCCTGGAGGTCCACAGACGTGGCCCAATCGTTTGGCCGGATGGCCAACCGGACCGACGAAGGGGTTTCCATCTTGAACTTGCACCTGCGAAGGTACAAGTTCAAGGTGGAGAGGTCCAACACCGGCCTGAACCTGCCGTCCTTTTTGGGGACGGTGAACAGGCGGGAGTAGAACCCCGGAGAAGGCTGAGAAAGGGGGTAGACAGCCTTCTTCTCGACCAACGAGTTCACCTCGTCTTGAAGAGCCTGCCATCTGGCAGGGTCTCGAGGAGGAGGGAACGTCAAAGGTAGAGCGGACAATGGAGGTTGTGACGACAGCGGTAGAGAAAACCCCGACCCCACCACCCTCAAGATAAACTGGTTGGAGACCAGTCTGCCCCACATGTCGCGGGCCCGAAAAAGGGAACCGACGGACGAAAGAGGGGCAACTTGAGGGGGCGTCAACGTAGGGCCGGGACTCACTGAAAATTCTGCTGGCGGGCAGGCGCAGGCTTGCGACCACCCCCCTGGTGGTGCTGCTTACCCTTACCTGTCTGAGCACCCTTCTTCTTGCGCTTGGGAGCACGAGAAGCCGGGGCCGCAGGGGGGAACGCGACAGGCGCCTGAGAGGAGGAAGAAGGAGGCAGTGAAACTGGCTTCTTCTTCTTCTTCTTCTGAGGCTGGGAGCTGGAGGTGACTGTAGCACTTCTCTTACTCCCCGCCGACGTCGCCGAAGCAGCGAGGCCAACCATCAGAGAATCAGTGTTCCTCTGGCGTGTGGACTCCACCACAGAACGGACAGTGCCCGGATGAAAAAGGGAAGAAGGCTGAGGAAACGTGTTCCTCAGACTCTTCCTCATATCCGGAGGCACTAAAGAAGTAGCCAGAAAATGATCACGGAACAGGGCCAACAAGTGGACCCGTGTTCCAATGGCCAATTCTGCCGCAGTCGTCACGCACGATCGCACGGCATGCAAAGCCCGATCCACTCGAACCGTGTCAAGGACCCGAGTGGAATCGGACTCTGCCCGATCGGGAGGGTCCAACAGTGTGGACAGCGTGCTCATCCATGTCAAGGCCTGTGATTGGGCCTCGACAATGGAAGAAACGGTGGCCTCAAGATTGTGGAACGAAGCAGAGCTCAGTTCCACCTTCTTGACCGAAGGCACCTCCCCAACGAACACATCACCGTCAGCCCCACCCTGAACACTCGAAGTCTGGAAAGGGAGAGTTCGAGAGTCAAAGGGAAAAGGGAGGGACGAAACAGATTGGACACGAGGAAACAGTGGAGGTGCGCCTCCCGAAGGAAAGCACGGCACTGAATCCGCGTCCTCCCGAGGAACATAGGTCGCGTTCGCACGTGAATCTGTACTCCTCAGGCGATGTGCTGCCGCTTCCACCGTGGCACTAAGACTAGGGTGGAACGCGAATTGCTGGCGGCCGGATCGTTCATAAAACGAGCCGCCGGCAGACGCGGCGTGTGCCTCCCGCGCCCGGGCCGAAGCGGACTCCAAGGACGAGAGGGCGTCGGAGGGAAGGACGTCCTGAAACTGTTCAAACGTCCTTCTAGCTGTGCGAGGGAGAGCCTCCTGCCTCTCGTCCTCAGACTCCACGTCCTGTGTGTCAACCGAAGGGTTGGGAACACTAGACGACAGACGCTTAAGAGAGGCATCCGTGGCGTCAAGACGCCGCGTGATGTCTGTCATGTACTGTTGGAAAGTACGAAGCATAGCTTCGGAAGTTCCATCAGAAACCGGCAAGGGTAGAGGATCAGTGTTAACCTCAGGGCGACCCTGATCCTCCTCCCCATCGTCCTCTGACTCACTCTCCTCTTCACTTCCCGACAACTCCTCAACAGCAGGAGTGTAGGAAGCTTGAGGGGGAGGAGCCGAAAGTGATGAAGTAGACTGTGACGAAACGCCCACTGAAGCAAGAGGCCGCGAAGACCCCTGCCCCAAAGACGAAACGTCTCCAGCAGCCGAAGGGAGAGAACAACAAAAACCCTGCGACTGTTGGGTCAGTCCAGCCAACGAACCCCCGCCATTTATAGACTGAACAGGGACCCATCGGGTCTGATCAGAAAAGAAGTGGTCCGGTCCGGTCGGGGGTGCCGATCCGGTCCGGTCGGGTGGTCCGGTGTTCCGGTGGTCCGGTCCGGTCCGGTCGAGTGGTCCGGTGTTCCGGTGGTCCGGTCCGGTCCGGTGGTCCGGTCCGGTCCCGTACCATCCGGAGGTCCCGTTCGGCACAGAACCATCCGTACCCACAAAAGTGTTCGGGTGGTTCGGTCCGGACGTGGAAACACCGTACCATCCGGACCCGTAGGTCCGGTGGTCCGGTGTGTTCCGGTTCGGTGCCAGACCACCCGGACCAACAGAGGTGGTCGGGTGGTCCGGTCCCGACCGGACCACTGGTCCCGTACCGTACCATCCGGACCCGTAGGTCCGGTGGTCCGGTGTGTTCCGGTTCGGTGCCAGACCACCCGGACCAACAGAGGTGGTCGGGTGGTCCGGTCCCGACCGGACCACTGGTCCCGTACCGTACCATCCGGACCCGTAGGTCCGGGGGTCCGGCAAGGGCCAGAGGTACTGTCCCGCACCGGACCCTAAGGTCCGGTACGGTCCCGTACCATGGGTCCCGTCCGGACCAAACCCGGAGGTCAAGTCCAGTCGGGACCCGTGGGTCCGGTTCGATCCCGACCCGTAAGCCTGGACCGTTCCGGACCCTTGGTCCGGACCATCCGTCACCCGAACACCAGACGCTAAGGAATGGCGTGGGGTCAAGACGGTCCGGTCGGAGGTGTCGGTCTGAGCAACAGAAACAATGTTCCCGTCGCCCTGACCATTCGACAGAAGTACCACGTTCTGTCGAACACCTCCACGTCCAGTAACTAGTCGGCCGGAGCGTTTCATAGAGGGACAGCCACCAGTCACACGGACGTCAGAGGGAACCGTAGTAGCAGTGGTCGTAGGCACGATGCCTGAAACCCCTGCCCCCACAGGACCGCCCTGAACGGGGTCAATTCGCATCCCAACCCCAGCGGGGAGGGAATTCATAGACCCCGTCATCTCCTCCGATCTCCCCCCCCATGAGTCCGAGACTACTGTCGAAACAGCAGTAGACGACCCAGCGAGGGAGTTCAGAGGAGGACCCGTGTCCCTCCTGGCTTCCACAGCGGTGGAAACCGAGGAGGGCACAGGAGAGGCACCGGAAAAGAAAGAAGTCGAAACCTGAGTCTCTCCCGTAGCCCCTAGATCAGATTCACCAACCCCCAAAGAGGGTTGGGAATCGACCCGCCCCCGGATTCGAGCCAGGGAGGAGAAGGAAACCTTCCCCCCAGGCTTGAAACCGGGAGGAGCTGAAGCCTGAGACTGAGGGCCGGACAACGGCGTCGAAGGGGGGGAAGCGTGTTCCACGGAAGGAGAAGGAGAAAGACGCTTTTTCTTTCCCCTCGACCTTCCCCGAACCTTCGACGGCGCAGCCCCGCCCGAAGTCCCAGGTTCAAGCCCAGCCTGTTTGAGCAAGCTCGCATTGAGCTTGCTCAAACAGGCTTTCTCCGCCCTCCCTCGCCGCAAACGCAAAGCGTTTGGGGAGGGAGAGTCGGAGCGCCGAAAGGTCCCCCTGTCCGTGCGCAAAACATGACGCTGTGCGCCCGGAGAAGGGTTGCCCCCGGCAGACTCTGGTTCCGTAGAACCAGAGCCCAAAACAAGACGAGACATCCTACCTCGCCCTGTACGTACCCTTAAAAAATCGAGAATTAACAAAATTCAAAGAAAATTAGGTCAATACTCAAGTGAATGAGGCGAAACGAGAAGCAGACGACCGGTCACCACGAAGTAGGACGGTAGGCACGCCGAGTCCGCCACACAACAACGGAGGCACAAGTTGGAAGAAAAACAACGTAGCCTCAAGCCAGAAGTGGAATAACACACAAAAATCCAACAGGTGGTAATCCACACAGAAAAGAAGACTCTAGAATCCAAAATAATCCGGGAGCGCAGCAGAAACACAGCCTACTGTCACGCGCGAAAAAAGAAAGAGGACGCGCCACCTACATCCTGTAAGGGGGAAGCACTCAGACAGTGCTTGGGATCCACGGTGGCGCATGGTTATGGGAGATAATTGTACCCACGCAGCGTTTTGTCCAATTTTTTCGGCCTATAATAGATAATGTGCAAGAATAGTACTGTCGAGGTAAGTGTTATATAGACAGACTGCATGACAATCACATTGTATGACGTTACATGCCTGCACCCTCACACATACATGCCAACACACGCTTAATGGACACACACAGACACACTGCTCAAATTATACCTTATTCTATGGATATAATACACAGTAAAGAGAAGAAAAAACAAGTCGCGTAAGGCGAAAATACAATATTTAGTCAAGTAGCTGTCGAACTCACAGAATGAAACTGAACGCAATGCCATTTTTCAGCAAGACCGTATACTCGTAGCATCGTCAGTCCACCGCTCATGGCAAAGGCAGTGAAATTGACAAGAAGAGCGGGGTAGTAGTTGCGCTAAGAAGGATAGCACGCTTTTCTGTACCTCTCTTTGTTTTAACTTTCTGAGCGTGTTTTTAATCCAAACATATCATATCTATATGTTTTTGGAATCAGGAACCGACAAGGAATAAGATGAAAGTGTTTTTAAATTGATTTGGACAATTTAATTTTGAGAATAATTTTTATATATTTAATTTTCAGAGCTTGTTTTTAATCCGAATATAACATATTTATATGTTTTTGGAATCAGCAAATGATGGAGAATAAGATAAACGTAAATTTGGATCGTTTTATAAATTTTTATTTTTTTTTACAATTTTCAGATTTTTAATGACCAAAGTCATTAATTAATTTTTAAGCCACCACGCTGAAATGCAATACCGAAGTCCGGGCTTCGTCGAAGATTACTTGACCAAAATTTCAACCAATTTGGTTGAATAATGAGGGCGTGACAGTGCCGCCTCAACTTTCACGAAAAGCCGGATATGACGTCATCAAAGACATTTATCAAAAAAATGAAAAAAACGTTCAGGGATTTCATACCCAGGAACTCTCATGTCAAATTTCATAAAGAGGGTTATCTCCCGCTCACCGCCGCGAGAAGGCACGTTTTTTCTGCGCTCCGCCACATATCGTGGTTTTCTTAATTAGCAAGCTAATTTAAGCGTGCAGGGATATGAACGTGTGAAAGCCTTGCAGGCGCATCCTCAGTGCACCAGTATGCAGAAGAATCAGAGGTGATACTATTGTTTTATGGACACTACGCCGAATTAATGTGCCGCACTCGACATGAACAGGGCCCGGTCTGCATCTGTCAAGCGTCGTAACCAAGCTGACTCGAGTGTGGAAGGCGACACTTCTGTCACAGAAAGTAAGTGCAACGCTGATAGCAACGTGAAGAAAACGAAGAAAGCCCCAAAGAGACCGAAACTCTCAGAAGAAAAACAGTCGGGCACAATTCCCTCTCACTTCAACAGACTCACAACAACAAATATGGCTGCCAACTCGGCCTTTGAACAAGACAGTGACACAGATTCGTTAGTTGATATGTGTGGGAATGACAAAGACAATGCCAGTGGAGATTGTTCAAACAAAGACTTAATGAGAATGTTGATGAACATGAATGATGGACTCAACAAGAAGCTGGACGCTCTCAGTGGTACGGTTGAGCAGCTAAAAGGCGAGGTGTTCGATCTGCACCAAGAAAACAACAAACTGGCCACTGAACTACAGAAATGCGAAAAACGGCAAGAAGACACACATCGACAGGTGGAAGAAGCGCTATACGTCGGGAAACTTGCATACGAACGGGCGAACGAGAACGAACAGTACTCCCGTCGCAGCAACTTAAAACTGTTGTTTGTTGATGAATCAAAAGAAAATCCTGAATCTGCGGAGGAAAGCGAAAAGAAAGTGCTAACAGTCTTGCATGAACAGCTAAAGTTGACACACATTACGCCAGATCTGATTGAGGCTGCACATCGAGTTGGCAAGAGACAGGCAGGAAGAAACCGGCCCATCATTGTGAAGTTTCTCTCCAGGAAAACCAAGCAAGAAGTAGTACGCAACCGACGCCTGCTGAAAGGTGCCAAGCCGAAAGTGGTGATTGTGGAGGACTTGACCAAGCCAAACTACACTCTGTACCGACAAGCCGCTGATCGTCCGGGAATACAGAGTGCCTGGACATCTGACGGCAAGATTTTCGCTAAAGATGACGACAACAGAATCCATCTTATCACAAAGCTGTCCGACCTAGAGCGCGTGCGTGTCGCCAGCCCAAAGTCTACCAACCCATCTACCTCTACCCCCTCCACCCGCTCCTCGCAACACTAGGTAATCTCGAACCAGAAGTCGACAAAATCTGCAGCCACGTGTAGTACACGATCTTTATAAACAAAGATGTCATGTGACTTCAACGTCACTACAGCCAATGGAATTGCGCGTGTTGTTGTCACTCGTTGTAGTGTGTAAATGGCGAACGTCGAACGCGGCATGGAACTGATAACATTCCAGCTCGTCTAATGGACATAAACTGGTCACGAGAGAGCGCTGAGTACTTACAGTATGTATATGTTTAGATGTGTGTGTATGGTGCGTGTTGTTTGTTGTCGTTGCAACCAGTCTGTGTGTCGTTTCCCCTGCTGTGTTGTGTCAGCCCCCCCCACTACTTCCCCCTTCCTGCCCCTTGTGTATGTAAGACGGTGGTCACAACAAAACTGTACCTGTTCATTCGGTGATTTATTCCTTGTTATGTCGGAATCATGCACACGATGTAAATGTTCACCTGCAGCACCACAAATCAACTCGAATGCAGTGCTTGTTTCTATGTATGCATTGGAAGTTACTCGAAGTGTTGTTGTCCGTGTTGACAGTTTGGTATGTCAGGTGTGTTGTCGAATTTGTCCAGCATGCAAGCTGACATGTTTGTGTTTGATGTGCATCGAATGTACAGTCTTGTATGAAATGGAAATTAAATTTGAAGATGGCTATGTGTGAATTATTAAATATTGTTACTTTTAATGTAAATGGTTTAGGAGATTTTAGAAAGAAAAAAGATGTTTTTGATTTGTTGAGAAAAAGCAAGGGTAATGTATTTCTACTACAGGAAACGCACTGGAAAATTGAACAAGAAAATATGATCAGATCACAATGGGGTTTTTGTGAAAATTGCTAAACAAAGGTTTTTGATCGAAAAGTATAATGCTAGTGTAAATAATTATTATGGTAAATTTGAAAAAGAGTGGTGTTTATATAGACACTTTTTTCATTGATGCTATAGGATAATTGTATTGATTGATTTCGTATGAACATTTTTGAATGTGATACCCCCTGACCCATTTACTCATAACAGGTTATACAGTACTTTTATGCTGATAATTAAACCCCATGTATACTTGGAGGCTAAATTGTGACCACCGCCCCCACCTACCCCCTCCCCTCCCCCAACCTCAGTTACAACCCCCCCCCCTCCCCCCCCCCACAACCTCAGTTCTCCCCCCCCTTCCATATCCCCTGTCTTTTCAACATCCCACCCTACTGTCTATGTCTGCGTCTTGTCTAGGTATGTACGTGTGTATGCGCTTTGTGTATGATGTATGCTATGCTGTGTTTATGTGTATATATAGGAAATAAAATGTTAAAAAAAAAAAAAAAAAAAAAAAAAAAAAAAAAAAAAAAAGGTCAAAAAAAAAAAAAAAAAAAATTTCATAAAGATCGGTCCAGTAGTTTAGTCTGAATCGCTCTACACACACACACAGACACACACACACACACACACACACACACACACACGCACATACACCACGACCCTCGTTTCGATTCCCCCTCGATGTTAAAATATTTAGTCAAAACTTGACTAAATATAAAAACTAAGAAAACAACAGACAATTGCAAACATAAAAGCAATAAAAGGCTGATCAGTTTGTCCTTTTGGTGATCAGAATCCAAATAAAGGCCGTCTATATGTGCAATAACTAGTAATGGACCCTTTTGATCGATGTGTGTCGGTCAAAACACTCATGACAAAGCTGTAGCCAATCTCTCATCTCCCGTGATGAATATTAACAGTTGAAATGTTCTTACAAACATGCTCACATGAACCATGCATCCTCAACATGCATTTCCACTGCTTGGCTTTTTCTCAGCCGAGAGAGAGCGACAGATTTAGAATCAACGTTGGAGAGAAGCTAATGTAAAAGCACATATGTGACCCTCCACCACGAAAGGAGTCGCATGTCACATCGCTCGGTTCTGCGCTAGGCTCAATATAAGTCCCGGGAGTGTCTGGTAACAGTGTGAGGGTCACCTTAGTCACAGGCTTATAACTCAAACAGTTTTCGCTCTTTTCTAAAACGGTTTTCACCACTGGATAGAGCATAAAAAACTCTTTATGAGAATGTAAAAATATGCAAAGGTGACATGCGACTAATTCCGTGGTGGAGGGTCACATATGACACAACATAAGTGAAAAAATGTTGTTTCATTCACAATAAAGCTGTCCACACAATTTGTAAGCAAGCTGGTCAGTATGGCACACAGAGAGTGAGTATATCGTGCCTAATCTCAGCCATTCCTTGTGGTACGTTTTATCTGCCCAAGAGATTTAAGTTCTACCCTTCAGCCCTTGATTGTGTACAACTGATATGCATAAGTGTAGATTCAACACTTCAAAAAAATTTTCAACAAAGTTTGCATTGCAACTCGCAACGGGAAAAAACCCTCATGTACAATGCAACAGAAATGGTTACTTTTGATTGTATGTGCATTCATGTCTTCCTTTTTTAGTATACCCTGTGAAACTATGCCCAGTGACAGTGCAAGAGATCAAGTCAGGCTGGGCTACTGAAAGGTGAACACATTAGCGGAGCAGACCACTTACATTTAACTCTACGTTAAATATTTGGGACACAGGGGACCCCCCACCCACCCAACCCCATTTTTATGACCTCCAAAAAATCGGAGAAAATTAGGTCTTGGAACGGTTGAGGTAAAGTCACATATGTTAGGAAGAGAAGATCTGAAAATCTGAAAAACTTAAAAACGGAGAAGTCTCACAATGGCGGTGTCCGCTGTTCATCATGACCAACCTTTATTATTGTTTTTCGTTTGTTCACACCCCTGTATTGTTAGTACTGACTGGGTGGCCGAGTGGTAACGCACTTGCGCTCGGAAGCGAGAGGTTGTGAGTTCGACCCTGGGTCAGTGCGTTAGCAATTTTCTCCCCCCTTTCCTAACCTAGGTGGTGGGTTCAAGTGTTAGTCTTTTGGATGAGACGAAAAACCGATCGGTCCCTTCGTGTACACTACATTGGGGTGTGCACGTTAAAGATCCCACGATTGACAAAAGGGTCTTTCCTGGCAAAATTGTATAGGCATAGATAAAAATGTCCACCAAAATACCCGTGTGACTTGGAATAATAGGCCGTGAAAAGTAGGATATGCGCCGAAATGGCTGCGATCTGCTGGCCGATGTGAATGCGTGATGTATTGTGTAAAAAGAATTCCATCTCACACGGCATAAATAAATCCCTGCGCTTAGAACTGTACCCACGGAATACGCGCGATATAAGCCTCATATTGATTGATATGGATGAAATTTCATGTTGATCGATCCTCTCCATGAAAAGAGCAAAAGAAAAATCTTATGACTTTACGTAAGAGTTTGAAATATTGCATCCAAATAAAATGCTCGATTTGAAAACGATAAACTATATTTGCAGAATACAGTACAAGAAATGATTACTAGAATTACCTCCCTTCCCCCAGAGCAACACCAAATGACACAGTCCCAGTGTTATTACAAAAAAATAAATAAATATCAGCCAATCACATGGTTGTGATCGTCAACGGTATACAATGATTCAGTTGATCTTCTTTCTAGTTTGATTTTCATGATTTTGATACCATCATTGTTTACTTAGAGATCTACACTTTCTTCTGATCAAAATTGATTTGCACACTTTTACCTGCCCCTGTTTGAACAGCACCAAGTGTAGAAGGGACCTTAGCGTGCATGGGCATTCATTTCTGTCCAGACATTTGTGGCAGTATTGCCAGTAAAAATCAATACTTATATTTCATGAAGAAATTATTAAAGACCCTCTAACCAAGCACCTTGATCACCTTCTTTCACATTTTCTGTTCATATAGTCTGTAAAATAACTGCTATGTTAAAACTCTCATTCTTAAGTATTTATTTTCTGACATTTTTGCTGGTCTTTTTTGCAAGGCTTCACAGTAACAAGGCTCGCATAATATGGCCAATTACTTTACAGTGTTTGTAGAGGCATCTGAAACGTACATAAATTAACTATTTTTGACTATTGTGGAGTTCAGGCACCGGAACAGCGGTTTTCTAATCATGAAGAGGACGACGAGCCAAGGTATACACATGAGAATCATGATTTGCGTGTAGGTCCATGGCTGCTCCATGAACAGGGTCGGCTGGTCATCACTGAAGTATGTCAGTTTGGGAGGAACGTGGCGGTTGATGTTGCCCGCCACTGTCATCTGCATGCCGCGGTTGAGGACGATGCTGAAAACAGACAAGTCGTAGCGATGGCAGCCGGTGGTCTTGGGCCGTCGGAAGTGCAAACAGCCGTCAAAGTGGGACCAGCGAGGCGCGATGCAGTCGAGGTTGAGCGCACACTTGAGCAAGGGTTTCATGACGCGCTGCCACACCCAGCTGGTCCTATACAGCACCAGCAGCTGCACACACAGTGAACACAGTGTCAGACCATGTCACTTTCACACACAACACGAATGTCACTGTCACACCATGTCACTTTCACACACAGCATGTCATGTCACTGTTAGACCATGTGAATGTCACACACATCACATAAGTTCATTGTTGCACCATGTCAGTTTAGACACATCACACCCAGTTCTTATAATAACAAAATATTCCAGGCATAGTTATTATGTATGATGATGTGTGCACATGAGCAGCTGTGCCCTGAGTTAAAATCCTGCCACTGACCTGTGAGTCGATCATGCTTGACTCCTTAAAGACGCAGCGAGTTTCGTTGAGGTACTGAAAGGTGAGTTTGTTGGTGTAGGCCACAACGGAAGTAAAGACTGGCATATCCCACATCAAAAAGTTGCGGCCATCTCGAAAATGCAGCAAGTTTAAAGAGTTGCTGGTCTTGAAACGGGTGGTGACATCTGCATACGCTACTGACCCAAACTCCTCCAGCAAAATCTGAAACGCACCCACAACATCTCAGGCTGCTTAGTCAGGGACAACATGATCTTGTTAATGTAAGGGCCCCTCCTCATAGGGGCCACCTCCCTTGAAAGGACTCCTATTCTCCCTTTGTCTAAAATCTCTACCTGCAATGAAGGGACACTTTTGGTTGGTCCCCAGAGTGTACTTTCGTTACAGTTACCACTGTATTGGTCCCCAGAGTGTACTTTCGTTACAGTTACCACTGTATTGGTCCCCAGAGTGTACTTTCGTTACAGTTACCACTGTATTGGTCCCCAGAGTGTACTTTCGTTACAGTTACCACTGTATTGGTCCCCAGAGTGTACTTTCGTTACAGTTACCACTGTATTGGTCCCCAGAGTGTACTTTCGTTACAGTTACCACTGTATTGGTCCCCAGAGTGTACTTTCGTTACAGTTACCACTGTATTGGTCCCCAGAGTGTACTTTCGTTAGTTACCACTGTATTGGTCCCAAGAGTGTACTTTCGTTACAGTTACCACTGTATCTAATTTATTCTATGGCAAGCATAAATAAGACAAGTTACAATCATAACCACAAGGGGCAGAGTGTTCATAAAACGATCTAAGAAACAAAGGGAAGTAATCAGGCCTCAATGTAGAGGGAGTCTTAAAATTGATGGCCTTAAAACTGAGCTTTTACTGTCATGATAACCACCCATACCTGTAGAACAATAGGCCTCCAGGCAAAGTTGGTGGTGTCGGCCACATGGTCCGGGTAAACACCGTAGTCAACTGTCCTCACATCACAGTCACAGTACTGCTCCAGCTGCACACATCGTCACACAATACACAGTCACATAACATCACACAATGCACATGCAGTCACATAACGTCACACAATGCACATGCAGTCACATAACGTCACACAATGCACAGTGACATAACGTCACACAATACACAGTCACATAACGTCACACAATGCACAGTGACATAACCTCACAGAATACAGAGTCACATAACGTCACACAATGCACAGTGACATAACCTCACAGAATACAGAGTCACATAACGTCACACAATGCACAGTGACATAACCTCACAGAATACACAGTCACATAACGTCACACAATGCACGGTGACATAACCTCACAGAATACAGAGTCACATAACGTCACACAATACACAGTCACATAACGTCACACAATGCACAATGACATAACCTCACAGAATACAGAGTCACATAACGTCACACAATACATAGTCACATAACGTCACACAATACACAGTCACATAACGTCACACAATGCACAGTGACATAACCTCACAGAATACAGAGTCACATAACGTCACACAATGCACAGTGACATAACCTCACAGAATACACAGTCACATAACGTCACACAATGCACAGTGACATAACCTCACAGAATACAGAGTCACATAACGTCACACAATGCACAGTGACATAACCTCACAGAATACAGAGTCACGTCACTTTTTAAAAGTCTTTCAACTTGTAGACAACATGCCAAATACCTCTAGACTGCCGAATTGCGTAATGATGTTATGAAAGCTTGTGTTGCTCTGCAAGAAGTGGTCTAAAGTGCGGGCAACTTTTCTGCCAGTAAGTTAGACTTCTTCTTCTTCTGCGTTCGTGGGCTGAAACTCCCACGTACACTCGTGTTTTTTGCACGAGTGGAATTTTACGTGTATGACCGTTTTTTACCCCGCCATTTAGGCAGCCATATGCCGTTTTCGGAGGAAGCATGCTGGGTATTTTCGTGTTTCTATTACCCACCAAACTCTGACATGGATTACAGGATCTTTTTCGTGCGCACTTGGTCTTGTGCTTGCGTGTACACACGGGGGTGTTCGGACACCGAGGAGAGTCTGCACACAAAGTTGACTCTGAGAAATAAATCTCTCGCCGAACATGGGGACGAACTCATGCTGACAGCGGCCAACTGGATACAAATCCAGCACGCTACCGACTGAGCTACATCCCCCTAGTAAGTTAGAAACTGAAACTGTAAGTGCCCCAGGCTGACCAGATGGCGACATTTTATAAAACGACACCCTTGGTGCTTCATCACATTCATGAACCATGTTTCTAATAACCACACATTTGACACAATATATGATCACTCTTGTGTACACATTTAAAACAGAATCAACATGGAAGCTTTATCTAAAATAGCAGTTATTTGTGTTCATAAACTTAAGCAATTACTCAGACACTCATGCATCTTCTGTTACTTATAGGAGAAAAACAATGGTGACTGCGCGTCAGAGCGATAAAGAAAAAGATCAAAAATGCTGTACTCAAGTTTGAACGAAGAATACAGAACAATAACGAGCGACGTTTCGACCACTGGGGTCTTCCTCAGGCACAAAAATCAGAAAAAAGAAGAAGACAGATGATAAAACAGAAAGAAGAACTACAGATTAAGGATTCAAACTGTTACTTATAGTTCTTTACTGCAGATGACTCACAATTTCTCTCTCTCTTCTGGATAATCCCAAATCATAGACGATGAGCTTGAGGTCAGGGTGCTGAGGTTTCAGGTCGTTGTGGACGTGCCTGATAAAACCCTGCAGTTGGTAGTACTGCCAGGAGGCTGCCCCCGTCACCAGGGGAGGCAACTTTGTAGCGTCCACTTTGAAGTCGTCATCGCTGGCGTGGGCAGAAGGAAAGCGTCCAATGTATGGACCAGCTTCACCTAGGGGGTAATTCTCTAAGATGTGCAGATTTTCGCTGATGTTAGCGTCAAGCTTGGCCGGGCATTCCTGTCAAAAGGAAAGCAATACATCAAGAGCCATAATACATCTTTGTGGCTGGTTCATTTCTTTCTTTCTTTCTTTCTTTCTTTTATTATTCTTAAAGCCATCCTGGCTCCTGCTTATGAGTCATTATATCCCATATGGCTTCTTTTAGAGGATGGAAAAAAAGCTTTTCTGAGTTTCTCATCTTGTAGTTTTATGTGTACAATGTGTCATTATTTTAGTCGCCAGGTCACTGTTATACTGATATACATGAGTATACATGAGAAGTGTAACACCAGCTGCAAATGATCTTACCTCATGAATATCACCATCATCCCTTGAAACACGCAGAGACATGAGTCCGTAACCACCCCCGATGTACAGGAGGTACATAATCAGCAGCCAAAAGATCAACGATACAACCATTGCCTTGTTGCTAATGTCAAATGCCTGCGACAGCTTTTGGCGCCTGTCAAAGTGTGCATACTCTGGGGCCTGTTGTTTGGGGCGACTGGCCAGCCCTGTGCGCTCTGAAGGGGCCGCAACCACTTTTTTCTGCCAACAAAAATCATATTGCACGTGAGTGAATTTGCCAAGAAATTCATTGTTCAACTTAAAACAACAGGTCAAAACTGCATGTCAAAACAAACAAACAGCGCAACAATAAAAATAAAAAACATTCAAAAGAAAACAGGATTTTTTGTTAGATAAGAACGTATTGAGTATACATATACTGGACTTAACATTCACCATGCTTCCTGGGATGTGGATGACCCAGAACGTCACGAAAGTCTGTAACTCTAAAAGTATAGGTGGGTTTTTCTATTGAGATTTCATGTAATCATTAAACACCACAGAGCCCTCGTATCGAACACTTTTCAAAGGATTATGCTTGTAAACAAACAAATGAATTAAGATGTACTTTGAACTACACGGTCTGGATGATTCGGTTAGTGGACAACCCATTTGACAGAATTTTACGACGTTTATACCTATTCGGACAGCTAGGTTTGTGTAAGAGCCACACTCTGCAAAGAGGTGGTAAAAGTTTATAAACAATCTTCTTTCAGAACTCAGAAAACACACACACACACACACCACACACACACACCACACACACACCACACACACACACTGAACAGTGAATCACCTGAGGGCCTCCTGTCATCTGTCTCAGCCCTTTTAAGTAGGACTCCTGCATTGTATTTAGATTCGAATTCATCTCGGACAACGCTCTGATCTATTCCTAGACTGCTGAGGAAAGTTAAAACAATGTGAACAATGCGCACGATGAAGTTGAGCAACGACAATAAAACGGCGTGCTGAAACAGGACTAGGATGCCGCCATACTGCTTCCGCTAGAAACAGGAACAAACTTCCCTTGTTGCCTAGCAATGGGTCAGCAGGGGAGAGCAGCCGCACTCTGACCTTAGATATTCGGGAGGAATGATGTGTGCAGTTTATTGATTATTCGGTATCCGTGTTGTCTCTGAAGACCGGTGTCGGCACACGTGGAAGGATTGATTAAATTTCTGAAGATTAACGGGACAAAGTGCTGGCGATTGTGCTATCAATGTAACGCACTCTTACGTTCTTTGTATCAAAGGGGCGCAAGACACATAAGAGCGCGTTATATTCTCACTCGCCAGTCAGTCCAGTGTCCACTGAACTAGAGATAATACGCAAAACTGATTTTCCAGGCTGTTTACATGAAAGAAGGGCATCCCTCCATTAGGATACAAACAAACAAAATATATGTAACAAACAAACAAAATATATGAAACAAACAAACAAAATATATGTAACAAACAAACAAAATATATGAAACAAACAAACAAAATATATGTAACAAACAAAATATATGAAACAAACAAACAAAATATATGTAACAAACAAACAAAATATATGTAACAAACAAACAAAATATATGTAACAAACACAAATATATGTAACAAACAAACAAAAATATATGTAACAAACAAACAAAATTAAATATAACAAACAAAAATATATGTAACAAACAAACAAAAATAAATGTAACAAACAAAAAAAATATATGTAACAAACACAAATATATGTAACAAACAAACAAAAATATATGAAACAAACAAACAAAATATATGTAACAAACAAACAAAAATATATGAAACAAACAAACAAAATATATGTAACAAACAAACACAAATATATGTAACAAACAAACACAAATATATGTAACAAACAAAAAAAATATATGTAACAAACAAAATATATGTAACAAACAAACAAAAATATATGTAACAAACAAACAAAAATATATGTAACAAACAAACAAAAATATATGAAACAAACAAACAAAATATATGTAACAAACAAACAAAATATATGTAACAAACAAACAAAATATATGTAACAAACAAACAAAAATATATGTAACAAACAAACAAAAATATATGTAACAAACAAACAAAAATATATAAAACAAACAAAATATATGTAACAAACAAACACAAATATATGTAACAAACAAACACAAATAAATGTAACAGACAAACAAAATATATGTAACAAACAAAATATATGTAACAAACAAACAAAAATATATGAAACAAACAAACAAAATATATGTAACAAACAAACAAAATATATGTAACAAACAAACAAAAATATATGTAACAAACAAACAAAATATATGTAACAAACAAAATATATGTAACAAACAAACAAAATATATGTAACAAACAAACAAAATATATGTAACAAACAAACAAAATATATGTAACAAACAAACAAAATATATGTAACAAACAAACACAAATATATGTAACAAACAAACAAAATATATGTAACAAACAAACAAAATTAAATATAACAAACAAAAATATATGTAACAAACAAACAAAAATAAATGTAACAAACAAACAAAATTTTTGTAACAAACAAAAATATATGTAACAAACAAACAAAAATATATAAAACAAACAAAATATATGTAACAAACAAACACAAATATATGTAACAAACACAAATATATGTAACAAAAAAAAATATATGTAAAAAAAAATATATATGTAACAAACAAACAAAAATGTATGTAACAAACAAACAAAAATATATGAAACAAACAAACAAAATATATGTAACAAACAAACAAATATATGTAACAAACAAACAAAAATATATGAAACAAACAAACAAAATATATGTAACAAACAAACAAAATATATGTAACAAACAAACAAAATATATGTAACAAACAAACACAAATATATGTAACAAACAAACAAAATATATGTAACAAACAAACAAAATATATGTAACAAACAAACACAAATATATGTAACAAACAAACAAAATATATGTAACAAACAAACAAAATATATGTAACAAACAAACAAAATATATGTAACAAACAAACACAAATATATGTAACAAACAAACAAAATATATGTAACAAACAAACAAAATATATGTAACAAACAAAATTAATTGTAACAAACAAACAAAATTAAAAAAATCAACATCCTGGCTGTTTCCTGTGCAGAGTTTGATTTTCTTGATTTTCTAGATTTTTTGACATTTAAGGTGTCACTCATTCTGATAATCATCGGACCACGCTATCGCTCATGGTCATAGATGAGACCCGGGCGGGGATGTAGCTCAGTCGGTAGCGCGCTGCATTTGTATCCAGTTGGCCGCTGTCAGCGTGAGTTCGTCCCCACGTTCGGCGAGAGATTTATTTCTCAGAGTCAACTTTGTGTGCAGACTCTCCTCGGTGTCCGAACACCCCCGTGTGTACACGCAAGCACAAGACCAAGTGCGCATGAAAAAGATCCTGTAATCCATGTCAGAGTTCGGTGGGTTATAGAAACACGAAAATACCCAGCATGCTTCCTCCGAAAACGGCGTATGGCTGCCTACATGGCGGGGTAAAAAACGGTCATACACGTAAAATTCCACTCGTGCAAAAAACACGAGTGTACGTGGGAGTTTCAGCCCACGAACGCAGAAGAAGAAGAAGAAGAAGATGAGACCCGAAGGGAAGTAACTCATTTGGACCTGAGTTCAGGATGCGTGTCACAAACAATATTACTTCATAAAAAAAGTCCTATACACATTTGTGCACAGGTTTGTTTGTTTGTTTGTTTGCTTAACGCCCAGCCGACCACGAAGGGCCATAGCAGGGCGGTGCTGCTTTGACATATAACGTGCGCCACACACAAGACAGAAGTCGCAGCACAGGCTTCATGTCTCACCCAGTCACATTATTCTGACACCGGACCAACCAGTCCTAGCACTAACCCCATAATGCCAGACGCCAGGCGGAGCAGCCACTAGATTGCCAATTTTAAAGTCTTAGGTATGACCCGGCCGGGGTTCGAACCCACGACCTCCCGCTCACGGGGCGGACGCCTTACCACTAGGCCAACTGTGTGCACAGGTAGTTCACCTAACTACACCAGCATGGATTTACCTTTCAGTTTTGTGTGGTGTTGTTTTGTTTTTGTTTGTTATGGGGGTACCATTTGTACATACATTTAAAGGGCAAATAAATCTACATACTGTGCTAATGTTCTAAAATCTGCAAAAGCAAATCTGTGTATGTGTGTGTTTTTGTGCGTGTGTGTTGTGACATGGTTTTTGTTTTTGTTCTTTTTTGCACATGCAGTATACTGACAGATAATTGCCTTACACTCTCAGTTCAGAGACATCCTGCTTGCTGTCACGCGGGCAGAGAAAATGTTCCCTCTCTATCTTCACCGCGCTGGCAGCAAAACCCCTCACGCGGAGGTGTTTTCAGACAGGCCAGACACAGGTTGTCCCTGAGATGCTCTGTTAAAATGTTTTTATGCAGGCACAATGTAAGTTTTACTTCAAATTATACCAAATTTTATTTGCACTATTTCATCTGCCAGTTTGCCTCTTATATCCTGATATTTTTCAGAGTATGCCCATATATCTCTATATATATATATATATACGACTTGTGTCTGTCTGTCTGTGTGTGTGCGCGCGATGCACGGCCAAAGTTCTCGATGGATCTGCTTCAAATTTGGTGGGCATATTCAGGTTCACCCGGGATAGGACACAACCTGGTCGATATTTCAACACGTGCTCTCAGCGCGCAGCGCTGAACCGATTTTGGTTCCACCTCAGCTACCCGGGCCCCCATACCGACACACCAAAGCCGCTAGACCACATCACAACGCCAAAGTTCTCGGTGGATCTTTTTCCAATTTGGACACCGTATTCAGATACACCCCGGACACAATATCATCGATGAGATATTTCAACACGTGCTCTCAGCGCGCAGCGCTGAACCGATTTTGGTTTTTCTGTTCATTTCACCATTCCCAGTAACTCTTCCTTATCTTCTCCAGTGTTTTGCGTTTATCTCCCTTCCTTCGTGTGGCTTCAATCCATATCCCCGTTTCTACGTTACTATTTTTAGAATGTCACTGCGCTGTCCAGAACGCTTCCCTTGCACCCGTAAGTTGTTCTTACTGTCAAAGTGAAAAGGTCGAATCAATTTATAGCCACGCAAAAAATACACTGTCACCTATCTCTATATATTTATAGATATAGATATACATATATATATATACGGCTTCTCTGTGTGTGTGTGTGTGTTTGTGTGTGTGTGTGTGTGTAAGCAACACCTGTGGATTATAGAGTTCTGTTTGTGATGGGGTCTAGCGGCTTTTGTCTGTCTGTATGTTCTGGCATTTGAGAAGCCACAACAGATAATAATTATAGGGCTAAAAAATAAGCTCTAAAACTCTCAATCCCGTTTGACAGGACTTCGCCTTCAAAGGTGATTGTGGTGAACCGCCACGCTGTCTGTCTCTGTCTCGCGATTCACCCCGCCGGGTATTCCTTTAGTTATATATATATCTCTCTTGCAGTTCCAGTAACATCTATGTCCAGACAGCCGTCATTGCCATATTTCAATTTGGCACCTGGATGCACATAAAGATAAAGAAGGTATGGACTATAAGTAATGTTTTTAAGCCCTTGCTTGAAAAACAGCACAGATTTTTTTTTTTTTTTTTTGTTTTGGGGGGGGGGGGGGGGGGGTCCAACCAGCCAACCATCTGAACAATTCCAAAACAGCTCCTTAATGGTCGGTTCTGGTGAGATTATGCCCCCCCTTTCTTTTGGCTGGTAACTGGCGCCACTTCGCGGCAAGATCACACGAGAAAGGAACAAGTCGCGTAAGGCGAAAATACAATATTTAGTCAAGTAGCTGTCGAACTCACAGAATGAAACTGAACGCAATGCCATTTTTCAGCAAGACCGTATACTCGTAGCATCGTCAGTCCACCGCTCATGGCAAAGGCAGTGAAATTGACAAGAAGAGCGGGGTAGTAGTTGCGCTAAGAAGGATAGCACGCTTTTCTGTACCTCTCTTTGTTTTAACTTTCTGAGCGTGTTTTTAATCCAAACATATCATATCTATATGTTTTTGGAATCGGGAACCGACAAGGAATAAGATGAAAGTGTTTTTAAATTGATTTGGACAATTTAATTTTGATAATAATTTTTATATATTTAATTTTCAGAGCTTGTTTTTAATCCGAATATAACATATTTATATGTTTTTGGAATCAGCAAATGATGGAGAATAAGATAAACGTAAATTTGGATCGTTTTATAAATTTTTATTTTTTTTTTACAATTTTCAGATTTTTAATGACCAAAGACAAAGTCATTAATTAATTTTTAAGCCACCAAGCTGAAATGCAATACCGAAGTCCGGGCTTCGTCGAAGATTACTTGACCCAAATTTCAACCAATTTGGTTGAAAAATGAGGGCGTGACAGTGCCGCCTCAACTTTCACGAAAAGCCGGATATGACGTCATCAAAGACATTTATCCAAAAAATGAAAAAAACGTATGGGGATTTCATACCCAGGAACTCTCATGTCAAATTTCATAAAGATCGGTCCAGTAGTTTAGTCTGAATCGCTCTACACACACACACAGACACAGATACACACACACACGCACACACACACACACACACGCACACACACACACGCACATACACCACGACCCTCGTTTCGATTCCCCCTCGATGTTAAAATATTTAGTCAAAACTTGACTAAATATAAAAAAAATTGCATTGGTCCCAAATAGTATATCAGTTTGGTAACAGTTCTTGTGTAAGTCATGCATTTTATAAGGTAAACAGACAATGGTCGGTTCTGGTGAGATTATGCCCCCCCTTTCTTTTGGCTGGTAACTGGCGCCACTTCGCGGCAAGATCACACGAGAAAGGAAAACAAACTTGCATTGGTCCCAAATAGCATATCGGTTTGGTAACAGTTCATGTGTAAGTCGTGCATTTTATACGGTAAACAGACAATGGTCGGTTCTGGTGAGGTTTATGCCTCTTCTTTCTTTCCGCTGGTAACTGGCGCCACCTTGCGGCAAGATCACAGAAGTTGTCTCGCGTTATCACCCCAGAAGCGCTCGTTGCAAAGACTTTTCTAATCCAAAGTCAGAAGTGTACAGAAGGAGACCGGACTGTAATTTATTTGATGGCGCACTGAAGCTTTTTAGACTGGTGAATGAGTTTGTGGCAAAATTTACATACAGTATCATTTACTCTCAGAACACCTCTCGCCATAGCAAAAACAAGAAGGAATTCAGAATTCTTCCAATTTTTATTAACATGAACAGGTCATGATATATGAAGATAAAGAATCAAATAAAATACAGCATATTGACATACCACATCCATCCAAAAGAAGAAATAATAGTCAAATGGGGCACCATTATAGGCAGCATAAGGAAACATAAATTACACATGCACACACACACAAGCTCAGGTAAAAATGAAATGGATACAAAAATGTTAATGAAAAGCCTTATATTCAAGATGGATACAGGTACGTGTGTGTTTGCTTTCAAGTGTTTGTTAATAAGGCAAAAAAAAAACCCGACCGACCCTATTTTTTTCGCGCGACCCTAGACTTTTTTTTGGCATTTGGGAAAAAAAGAAAAAAAACCCAAGCAAAATAACGTAAAAATATGGGGTTTTTTGGGAAAAAAACCCCAAAAAATCCAGACCTACCGACCCTATTTTTTTGGCCTATGTTACCGTAAACAGACCTATTTTTTGTTTGGCCTAAGATGTACTTTCAAACACACATGCACAACTGTTTTCATAAATCATTCTTTTTCTTTGCTTCTAAAATAAATTAACATGCATAGCAAAAGAACTAAAAAGTTCTTACAATTATAACTGTCCAACAATTTACCTTTTATTTGAACAGATCTACTAAGAGGACTAAAATCTGACAGGTTCACTTTCTTTTAAATTATGAAACTGGGTGCATGAATTCTGCACAGTCAGAAGTAGTCTCCAAAAAGTAGTGCTAAACTGAGGGCCTTTTGGCACATGCTCATAAGAAAAACAAGTTTCATTTTTTTTCTCCTAAAATCTTGTGACATAAATAAACACAAAAAAAGCATAACATTGAAATCTTGTGACATTAACAAAACAAAAATGCATTCCAGGACGTTCCCGGTAACATGCACACCCCTTTGCAGGTAAATTCTATTTAATGGCACGTAATACGAACAAGAGACAGTCTTCGTACTGCACCATCAAAACCAAGAAAATCAAACTAACCTTTACAACCAAATTGAAATACTTGCTTGTCTTATTTCAGTCAGCATGTCTAAGGCCTGCAAGCTGTGGTCAGCCACTTTTTGTCGGGATTGAACCTGCAGAGAACTTAGTTGCGTGTCACAAAAGAGCAGATCTAAAACCCCAAGAAGCCTGAACTTCAAATTACCCATTAACCTTCGCCCGTTCGGGTTATCGACTACACACGGAAGTCATCGTGGGGGCCGTGCGGACCCATGCTTCTCATTTCCTTCTTTGAGAAACATGGGTCAGCACGGCCCCACAATGTTTGTATTTTTTAATTACTTCTCGCTGCAATTTTAGGACATAAGAGCTTTTTAGGTGCCTGAGGCATTCTTAAAAGCTCATTAAAAAAATCCAACTAGTTTAAGAGATATTTGCAATTAAACACCCTTCTGGGTCCACACGGACCCATGACCACCGGCAAAGGTTAAACACTCCACTATCACACAGAACTGTGACCTTCTTTCACAGATCAATGCTAAATGAAGGGAAGAACCCCTCTCAGCACTACAGGATATCAAAAGACTAAGTTGGCTCTCAGCTTCAGTGATTTCTCTTTTTCTCGTGACTAGATACAACAGTAACAAAGTAAACCTCAGAACAAATTTAAAATACAGTTGACTAGAAGTAAAAGTTTATAAAAAAAAAAAATGAACACTCAAAACGGCTGATTAAAATTACAAAAAGATTGCTTCAACGGTTTCTACATGTTTGGCAGTCAGTGCAAATTGAACAAAAGTAACAATTAAAAATTAACAATACATGAAACAAAATTATCAGGGCAATATCAATTCAGAGTAAATCTAACACACAATTTGGTACTAAATATTTTGGCTACACATGTAGGTCTTTTCAAATATAATGAACCCATTCATTTTTCTTCCCTTGTACGTATTCTTCATTAGTAAGCTGCGACTACCACATGCACTTTGTTTTTTTCAAGAGAGGGCTTTTACCTGTGTGGCAATTTTCCCCCTGCCATTTAGGCAGTGGGCAGTCACACTCTATGTTCGGGGGACTTGATAGTATTATGATAATGTTCCAGTGAACCTGCTGAATCTACTCTGCATCTACTGTCACCTCTCTCCATAGCCATCTATCTACTTCACAAATGCTTCTCTGTAATTGTTTTAGGGCCCATATGGCAGACATAGGAGAACGACGTATGCAAGCGCTTTGTACGGTTTAACACAAGTTCCCTGAAAGCAAGAGCTTTGACACAGGTTCATGTTATCTCAAAAGACCTTCCTAAGTGAAACAAGAAAGACATGCACCGTGGTTAATGCAAAATCCTAAAATGCAGATCTCTCTCAGTTGGAGACTTGTAACAGACTTTCAGCTGTTCCTGAAGGCTCTCACCATCTGGATATTTGCATGTCCATCTGTCACTGTATGGCAGCTCAACAGTTTTAGGCTAACTAAACATGTATCCATTCTAAAAATTGTGACCGTTATCAGGCAAAAAAGGACCAAACTGGCTGTATTGCAGAAGGGTGAAATTTCTGCTAGAGATTCGGAGGCAAGTATTTGGCTGGCTGCCTGCTTTTACCCCTTGTCTCATCAACCTCAAAATGCCCTACATGAGCCAACTCACGATCAAACTTGGCTTCAAGATAAAGAAATGAAAGTACCAGAGTGCAAGTACACAGCAGTAATACATTCAGTGGAAAACATCGACCAGACATATAATTTTTTGATTGCATTCCAAGTGAATGATAAGATGACACAATAAAATGAAGCAACATAGTCCTTTTTGACTAAAAAATTAATTTTTAGTGTTTCTTCTTCTAATACAAAGGTTCCATTACAGCTTTAATGAGATTGCGTCTCTCAAAATAATCCCCTTACTATTTCTTTTTTGGTTCTAAAGTTCTCAAGATTACCAGCAGCAAAATTAATTTCTGCAACAGAAACCTGCATCTTAATGGAAATACAGTGTCGGCACCATTCAATGCAAAGCTTAAAAATATCGTTGTAAATATTGTAAACAAGTTAATTTTCCAGCAAAACAGTATTTATAAACATCTAAACCCATAATTGCGGGTCAAGTAATGTGGAAGACAATTTTAATACAGCTCAGGTAATTACACAAACAAAAATAAAACCTGAAGGTCGGTATCAAAGTTGACAAGGAAGTTATCTCAGGTGAGTATTTTTCTGCCAAGTATTATTGCAAATGTTAACCATCGGAGAAAAGTATTTTGCAAGGCGCCCATTCTAAAATCCTTTGAGTCGGTCCGTAGCTTAACAGTTGAGGAAGACGTCAGTTAAAACCTTGCGGCATAAGTTAAGACCAGCAAGTATCACCACAGCAACCAAGACCCACAAGATGTAAACAACACGAAGACAACACACATCACCATGATCACATGCAGTATCTACACAGCTACACGTCGAGACATCGCTACAGGCAGGAAAACCCCCGCATACTGACCAGTCACCACACACACAAACACAAGTTAGCTGACACCCAAACAAGTCCCATACACTTCAACAATACAAAATATTTCATTTCTTTAAATTAAAAAAAATTTAAAAAAAAAACAACAGCGAACAATGTACAGGTATTTGACTAGAAAAAAGATTGCGCGCATTTTACGCGCATTCCATGAACAGCTGAGTATTCTTGTCAGCAAAATAAACTATTTGTAATATATAACATTGTTATAACAATAATACACAGTGTTATTTGCTTCCAGCACAGCAATGCTCACAGAGAAGAGTCTGAGTAGATACCACACTACCACCAGTGTTTATGCAACAACAGAAATACTGTATGAAAAGGACAAAAATACTGAACAAATTGAATTACACACATTCAAAAAACCTGCAAAAACTAGACTTTTGCAAGTCAGAAAGATGGACAGAGCAGTTCTCCCCCACAAGCAGTTTATAGTTCCCAACGTCCTCTCAGCGAAATGCTCAGAAATCAAGCCAGAGTTGACACTGAAACTTGTCAACGGATGCATTTAAAGGCACAGTCCTTCCCGTGTAAACAATTCCGCTCACTATCTCAGATCTGGCCAGGCTATTACATGGGATAACACCTTCCAGACCTGGGAACCCCTGTTTTGCACTTGGTGTATTTTCAGAAAAATGAGCGTACTCCCCACAGCATTTGAACATCCATGATTCAAATATGCTTCACACGCGTCCGCCACATCGTTAATTAAGTTTACCTATACATGTACGTTTAAAACAAATCCTTTTTACTATTTTTACTGACAAAAACTGTAATCATGTGTCAAAATACTGGATCGGCTTCAAGATGGGCTTGTGAATAAAAGTAGTCCAGGAATTTTTCTCGTCGTATTTTTTTCCCACTGACCGTACTGATCGAATTCTCGACAATCATGCGTACAGAATACGGCAAAATGGTATGGGTTCCCAGGTCAGACCATCCCTACATTTAACACCATCCCTCCACTTAACACCATCCCTCCACTTGGTCACATACCTCCCACAACAGTCTGGATGCTTCCTGTTAAAAAGTGAGATTTGTTTTTTTGTTTTTGGGATGAATCTATTTTTTAGCAGTGACCAGAATTGTTTTCATAAGAGGACTATGCCTTTACCTCATGTGAGATGAAGAAAATAAAGAAGAAAAGCTGTGCTCTTCACCAGATCTTTCTACCCAACACCGTACTTACTGTTAAACAACAAAATAGTATCTGTACTGTACAGCCTCCTTTTGTCCAGTGTTTGGCACGTCAACAACATCATCCAATAAATGGCATCAACAGTAATACAAAATGGAAGAGCAAACTGACCACCCAAAATCGGAAAGCAAGTAGAATACACCTTCACCATAACTTACTTCTCAACAAACATAAAAGAAACGGGAGAAGCAAATGAAACAGAATACACATGTACATCAAAGCACCATCATCTGCTTCAATGGTAACAGAAGACCAAAATGCTGTTCAAATTACTAACCCTCAAAGCTGTTATGGACTAGAAAGCTTGAGTAAGACAACACCCCAGTAACGATTTGATAAACAGCACAACTGCAGCCATTTATACCAAATATATGGCAAGGGAATAAGCACTTGTGTTAGTTACGTCCACAGTACTATGATACAGAGCAGACTCTCCCTTTCAGTTACACCTCACTTGGCAGCACAAATTACTTATTTTTTATTTATTTGGTGTTTAACGTCGTTTTCAACCACGAAGGTTATATCGCGACGGGGAAAGGGGGGAGATGGGATAGAGCCACTTGCCAATTGTTTCTTGTTCACAAAAGCACTAATCAAAAAATTGCTCCAGGGGCTTGCAACGTAGTACAACGTATTACCTTACTGGGAGAATGCAAGTTTCCAGTACAAAGGACTTAACATTTCTTACATACTGCTTGACTAAAATCTTTACAAAAATTGACTATATTCTATACAAGAAACACTTAACAAGGGTAAAAGGAGAAACAGAATCCGTTAGTCGCCTCTTACGACATGCTGGGGAACATCGGGTAAATTCTTCCCCCTAACCCACGGGGGATGATTCTAGATACATGTACAGACAGCAGGGAAGACAATTTCATTATTCTCAGTTATGTGCACAGCTCTGTTAATGCCACAGACTTGCTTCTGACTTTAAAAATCACTCTCATGCATAAAAGGATAAGATCTGACCTCCCAACATCATAAACGGCACAGTTTGAAGTTACTAACATGCGTTAGAGGGTAAGATCTGTGGCTTCCATAACAGTATCATCATGTTTTAGACACTAATTATTTGAACAGTCGACTAAACCACAAACTGAAATTAAAATTAAATACAGCATATAAAATGCCTTGCAGTAAACAAAAACTGACGGCAGGTTAAATACAAGCTAACCAGTATTTCATGCAACGTAAAAATATATCTGTCAGTTGACCTTTTGACAAAAACTTTCATCTACCACCCATTTTTTTCATGCACGCATTAACTCACAACAAAAAGATATCTATACATGCAGTCTATAGCCTGCAGCTCAGACGTTTTGATGCCATTAATACACATGCCCAATAAACAGTACAGTTCAACAGCTACAATAATAATGAAAACAGAGTAATCAAAACATTTGTGTAAAAATTATTAATCGAGAGCAAACGTACAGGTAAAAAAAAAATCCAGGAAAATCGATGGCCGGGAAGTTTTATAAGTAAAACAGTCGTATCAGGCTACCACGACAATCAACAGCCAATCAAAACAAGGTGTAATGTAAATGAATACTGACAAACAAAGTTATTTTGAGTAACACATCAAGAGCATATGGAGGAAGACAGTCTGAAATTACTTTTTACCCATTGCCCAGACAGTGATCAGCATTTAGGAAGTCCTCAACTTCACAGATATTTACAGTCCTTGCAAAAATCACTTTGGTCATTAGGAGTAGTAAACAGGAAAAGTGAGCCACTGGAATGTACCATTTTCTCTTCTGTACAAGCATATTCAAGTAACACACCAATAAGGACTGACAGGCCCTTCTGGACAAAATACTGGAAAGTTCATGTTCCAACAAAAACAATGAAACAAAGAGAATAGACGATCAGAAATACCTTTGTCGGGTGCTAAGGAAGAGTTGCGCCCCTGGATTTTGAGGCAAATAAGGGATGTCACTCATGAGTTTAGCCAGCAACTGTGGCTTTTACTGCCCGTTATGCCGGTTAGCATGCAAGGCAGCAACACAGGACCCATCAACTGTGGCATGCCAGCCAATTGTGGCTTCCAATGTGCATGTTTTTTAACAAAGAAGGCATCATCTTGCAGCAGACACTGTGCATTTTACACAAAGTCTGCTCGATATTGTGCTTTTTCTTCCCAAAACAGGCACACTATAGAGTTCAATGATTCCCTGCCGCCATGTAAGCTTGCCTCAGCTTCAGGAGGCGACAACTCTTCCACAGCCAGTCAAAAATGTGACAGAGTTAGTTCCACCATTCATCTCCTGTCAGGCAGTGGGGGAAGACAGAGGGAGGGAGGGAGACAGGTGAGAGGTAGGGGTGGTGCCAGAGTTATCTCACTGCTTTATGCTCATGTCCCAAAGGTCCCTGAAACAGCTGACGTGCAATCCACTTGAGTCCGTCCTGAAGCAAGGTGCCATAGACAACATGGAAATGGCAGAATGACACTTGAAGTTTGCAATGCAAGTATTTCATCAACACTTTCATGTGTATAGTGTCAAGCTCCACCTCTAATACAAAAAAAATCAGGGTCTCCCGTCTGCAATTAGTCAAGACAGAAACATGCTGACACAGTTCATATATGCGTATTCGCACATGTCATCTGAATGAAAGGAGCAACAAAGACAGGATAGACAGGGGACACCAGACGCAGCTGACGCGACAAGAGCGCCCGGTGCGTGGAGGAATGTTGGACACAGCAACTGTGTGAGGGAAGAAAGTGCGACTGTGTGAGGGAAGAAACTGCGTGCTGTCGACGGCTCAACAGCTCTGCTGATGCAGCAGGGATGGATTTTGGCAGGGGGAGCTTGGTTGCTTGACGGGCTAGCAGCAGAGCAGTGCCCAGTGTGGCACGACACAGGGTGGAGGGGCAACGCAGCAAGGCACACAGCATCATCACGTGTTGTTCACGGCCGCTGAGGGCTGTGGGTGGGAGGTCTTGCGTCGTTTGGCATAGTGCTCGATTCTCTCCTCTAGGCTCTCTGCAAACACAACCACAAATTATTTCAAAATATCGATATAGACTCTGAAGGGTCAATTATTCCGCCATCACGCTTCTTTCCATTCCATTTTTTTTTTAACATAAAAACCCCTTACAAGTCCTTCCAAGCACCAACAGGTACAGTCGAACCTGACTATAACAACCACTCTGTGCTGCAGCACATGGTAACAACGACGCGTTCAGGCCGGAAATGTCGGTTAGCTCGAGCTGGGGTATGATCATGAACGGACCAAGTAGGAATCGCAACCGTTTGAGAATTTTTGTATTTTGTATTTATTTATTTTTTTTAACTTTCTTCATTTGGTGTTTAACGACATTTCAACCACGAAGGTTATATCGCGACGGGGAAAGGGGGGGAGATGGGATAGAGCCACTTGTCAATTGTTTCTTGTTCACAAAAGCACTAACTCAAAAATTTGCTCCAGGGTCTTGCAATGCCTTACTGGGAGAATGCAAGTTTCCAGTACAAAGGACTTAACATTTCTTACATACTGCCTGACTAAAATCTTTACAAAAATTGACTATATTCTATACAAGAAACACTTAACAAGGGTAAAAGGAGAAACAGAATCCTCTTACGACATGCTGGGGAGCATCAAGTAAATTCTTCCCCCTAACCCACGGAAGGTTTTTTTTTAATTTTTTTTTAAAGCAAACAGCGGTTTTGTTGCAGCGGAAATTCCACTCATCGCAATTAGAAACAAGAAGGGCAAAGCCCATACGACTCACATGCTTGACCTTGACCTTTACATGACCTTGACCTTCAGCTAAACCTAGCAATGACATCATACACTAAGAACTGCTTTACACATTTTTCCTACCAAAATACATGTGACCTTGACCCAAGGTCAAGGTCATCCAAGGTCATGCAACACAAAGCTGTTAATTCAAGACATAGGAAGTACAATGGTGCTTATTGGCTCTTTCTACCATGAGAAATGGTCACTTTTAGTGGTTCACTACCTTATTTTGGTCACATTTCATAAGGGTCAAAGTGACCTTGACCTTGATCATATGTGACCAAATGTGTCTCATGATGAAAGCATAACATGTGCCCCACATAATTTTTAAGTTTGAAACAGTTATCTTCCATAGTTCAGGGTCAAGGTCACTTCAAAATATGTATACAATCCAACTTTGAAGAGCTCCTGTGACCTTGACCTTGAAGCAAGGTAAACCAAACTGGTATCAAAAGATGGGGCTTACTTTGCCCTATATATCATATATAGGTGAGGTATTAAATCTCAAAAACTTCAGAGAAAATGGGAAAAATAGCTGTTTTTTTAGACAACATTTATGGCCCCTGCGACCTTGACCTTGAAGCAAGGTCAAGATGCTATGTATGTTTTTTGGGGCCTTGTCATCATACACCATCTTGCCAAATTTGGTACTGATAGACTGAATAGTGTCCAAGAAATATCCAACGTTAAAGTTTTCCGGACGGACGGACGGACGGGGGGGACGGACGGACGGGGGGGACGGACGGATGGACGACTCGGGTGAGTACATAGACTCACTTTTGCTTCGCATGTGAGTCAAAAAACGACGAAAGGCGTATCATTCCCAGGCCTAAACGTATGATTTGGAACATTGGAGACAAAAAGTGAGTCACGGGTGATGCAATTTCTACACGTACACACATAGGTCTTTGCTACACGTTTGATCATCTAGAACACTGTTATATAGGAAAATGACTGGGAATCTTCGGGGTGGTCATTGTGGGCAGGCAATCGTTATTGAGAGGTGGTCGCCAGGGCAGGCTTGACTGTACTTTTATCATGCTGTCTACCAGAAGAACATTACCATTTCTAAGATCTGGCTGTTCTTGCAGACAAGAGAAACTGATCAGCTTTTCAATAAAATTGTTGATTTTAACATTAACAACTGAATAAGTTCCACGCAAAAAAACACGTGCAGTTACTTTCAATTAGAAGTATGATATAAAAGTTTGTGACATGTTCATGGTTTCTTGATCACTGTCACATTTTCTGTATTTTGTATTTCTCACAGCTTTATTGTGACCCTCCATCACGGAATGAGTCGCATGTCACCTTTGCATGATTTTTAGATTGTTAGATTTTCTTAAAGAGTTTTTTATGCTCTATCCAGTGGTGAAAACCGTCTTAGGCCTAGCGCAGAACCGTGCGAGGTGACATCCGACTCATTCCGTGGTGGAGGGTCACAATTTAGTTACAGCTTCTGCGTACTATTGAAACAATATGCAAATTTATTCTAGGTCAAAGAGCAGGTGCTCACCACATGTATGTCTCTGTAGCAAGGGTTTGTAGATGCGCGGCTTGTTGCCTGGCAACATCCACTCACACTGCTGCAGCACAGGGGCGCTCAGGTCATTCCACGGAGCGATGTCTGACTCTGAAACATCAGAGAAAACTATGCACCAAGAGAAAGCTTTGCCGTCTAATTTCTTGTACTATACTAGTGATGACAAGGAGAATTGGCTGATCATCTTTGCATTTCAATCATGCAGCTATTGTAACAAACTGTCCAGTGATCGTCTGCTTCTGCTAAACCATTGAATGAAACTGCACAAACATCAACACTCAATTTATTAATATATATACTAACTTATGATAGAAGTCATGTCAACACTATAAATTGTTCATGATGATTATGCTTGCATCCTGACAATCATTTCTAAATGCAGCAGTATTTGTTTAGATTTTTTCTTAGAAATGAACTATTCAAGCCTAAATATTAGAAGATAATGTCCTCTACACAACAAAACAAAAAGCTTTTTGAATGCCAAATAAGTCAAACTCAAACAGTTTTTGCAAGGTCAGCGTGTGCTGACAACCAAAACACATTTTTGACCTTGCTCACAGTGAAAACAATAACAATAACAATAACAGCACTTTATTGTCCATTAAAATATTACATAAAAATGGAAAATTTTCTTCGGCACACCCTGCCTGCCTGTAAACGATTATAACAACAATTGTATAGGACAACACACATAAAACATAAAACATATTCACGTATGTAATAACAAGCACGCCTATCATAATTCCAACAACACTGACCTAAAGTGCTGTCCCGTGTCATCTTTAAATTCAATAAATGAAAACTCACCTGTTTCAACCTTGGCGTGATCTAGCTCTTCCAGCATTCTCTTCAACATTGTAGCTCTGCAAACAGAAAAGGCCCATTTGTACTCTCATATTATCCCAGGTATTGACAGGAAGCAGGGGCGGGGATGTAGCTCAGTCGGTAGCGCGCTGGATTTGTATCCAGTTGGCCGCTGTCAGCGTGAGTTCGTCCCAACGTTCGGCGAGAGATTTATTTCTCAGAGTCAACTTTGTGTGCAGACTCTCCTCCCCCGTGTGTACACGCAAGCACAAGACCAAGTGCACACGAAAAAGATCCTGTAATCCATGTCAGAGTTCGGTGGGTTATAGAAACACGAAAATACCCAGCATGCTTCCCCCGAAAACGGCGTATGACTGCCTAAATGGCGGGGTAAAAAACGGTCATACACGTAAAATTCCACTCGTGCAAAAAAAACGAGTGTACGTGGGAGTTTCAGCCCACGATTGCAGAAGAAGAAGAAGAAGACAGGAAGCAATATTGTTGTCACAGCTGTCACAGCTGTCACATCACATCCAGGTTGTTTCCCTTACCCCACACACCAAAGACCGTCAAGCACACAGCCTCTGAAAGCATGTGGATATTATTGATGTTTACTGAACCACAATTCCTGACAACAGAGGTTGCCATCAGTAGGCATGAAGTTACTCATACTGTAAAGACCACTGGGATATGTTACAAGCCTTTACATTCCTCAAGCGTTCTTCCGTAAAATGGAAAGATAAGAGCACTACTCATCTCCACTTTCGACTCCTCGGAAGTGGAAGCAAGGCTGTCTTTAGGGCCGGGTGATTGAAAAAGGTCATTCATGTAATTACAGTAGTCCCTTCCATTTCCGGCCCTTTCGTGGGCGTGAACCTGCCTGGAGCGGCCAGCTTTCCCATGACTAATGAGTTTTCCTTCTATAATTGACTCTTAATGGCCGTTAACCTGTCTGACGCGGTCAACGGTCACTGTATTTTGCCCTAAGGTGCCCCTCTTACTCGACAGGAGCGGCCACTTAACGGCCACTTGTCACTTTCGCGGGCGAGCGCCTGTGGCTCTCTGGAGGATTTTCAAAAGGGATCGAGTTAAACACGCAAATAATTAAGATGTATAAACGAAAGCAAAACTAACAGAGACAATGAATCGGCGGCTCGTGGATGATTGCTTTCTTTTCTTCATGAAAACTTGATCGTGTTTTGGGTTTTTTTTTGGAGGAGGAGGGGGCCTGTAATGAACGGCCACCTGATATTTGCGGTCACCTTTGCAATGACTAATGGGTGACCAGATATGGCAGGTACTACTGTATCCAATTTGGATGACAGTCACCTTCTCTGTACCAAGTGACCCTGTGAGTGTTAAGCTCAGAACGACTCTTTTCAGCTGCCTATATGGCGGGCGGGATGATTGAAAGCAGTCGTACATGTAATTATCCAATTTGGATGACAGTCATCTTTTCTGTACCAAGCTGCCCTGTGAGTGTTAAGCTCAGAACGACTCTTTTCAGCTGCTTATATGGCGGGTGGGATGATTGAAAGCAGTCATTCATGTAATTATCCAATTTGGATGACAGTCACCTTCTCTGTACCAAGTGACCCTGTGAGTGTTAAGCTCAGAACGACTCTTTTCAGCGCAGGTACGCTCAACCACTCCTCTGTTCAACCCCACCACCCTCTCACTGTTGAAAACACCCTAGACATGCACTGACCTAATAGCGTGCTGTGCCCACATCTGCTGCAGGTGTCGAATGTTGTCCTCGTGCCAGTCGGCTTCATACACCCACTCCAGGTCATCTCCAAAATCAGAGTCAAACAACACAAGCGGCAGTTCTGAAACAATAGAAGAAGAAAAATCAGTCAAACTAGCAGCAGTTTCGAAACTATTCGCGCAAGAAAGCGCTCGACTTCAAAAGCACAGTCGCACAAGCGGCAGTTCTGAAACAATCAAGGAAGGAAAGATTTGACTCTGAAATCAGTCAAATAAAACCAGCTGCAATTATGAAAGCCATGAAAGGAAAGGCTTGAACCCCAGCGTAATCAGCAAAACTACAGAGAGTTCGTAAAAAAAGAACCACCCTGTATCCTTTAAATTAATTGCAGCTTTCCATTTAACATTGCTTATTTTGCAGCAAGCAATTCAAAACCACTGAATGAGCACTATCTTCACTTCAAACAGGGGATACAGCTCAGTTGGTAGCGCGCTGGATTTGTATTCAGTTGGCCGCTGTCAGCGTGAGTTCGATCCCAGGTTCGGCGGAAATTTATTTCACAGAGTCAACTTTGTGTGCAGACTCTCTTCGGTGTCCGAACCTCCCCCCGTGTACACTACATTGGGTGTGCACGTTAAAGATCCCACGATTGACAAAAGGGTCTTTTCTGGCAAAATTGCTTAGGCACAGTTAATAATTGTCTATCTATACCCGTGTGACTTGGAATAATAGGCCGCGAAAGGTAAATATGCGCCGAAATGGCTGCAATCTACTGGCCGTATAACATTTCATCTCACACGGCATCACTGCAGAGCGCCTAGAACTGTACCCACGGAATATGCGCGATATAAGCCTCATATTGATTGATTGAAACAACAACAAAAATAAACACTCAAATAACAAAAGACAACAAACAGAACTCAATATCAACATGAACTTAGTTAGCAAGGTTTTACTGATCTTTCCGAGAAAAGAGAACTTCCTAAAAGAACAGAAACGCAAAGCACAAGTCACTGGTGCATATCCAGATATTGTAACATGGTGAGAATACCAGAACCTATCAAAATCGGAACAGGTGGATAGCCTCACCGAAAGCAATACCTGCAGTGTAATTGCAACCTCAAAATGATTTTTAACAGCAACAGATAACAGCGAAAGTCAGTACCTGATGCCATGCTGTACTGTGGCTTCCTGGGACACTTGTCTACATTCAGCAAGTCCTCTATTATCTGGAACACAACAAAACATTCACACTGATGTATCAAATTCAAAATGATGACAAAGATGATGAAACTTGACCACAGAAGCTTATAAATACTGTCTTAGGACATTCATAAACATGCAACATACTATAAAGTGTCACCATTATACAAATTAGTCATTCAGTCACATAATTGATGCATACTGCCGATAAACTGAATACAAAATTATCAGAAAATAACCTGTACTTCAATTCGGGCCTTGATGTTTCTTCTCCACTGAACATTGCATGCAAGTGCTGGACACTAAGGAACTCAAAGTCGGGCCACATGTCATCTTCCTGGCTGATCTGTACCTGTGGTAGTCTTCTTATTCTTTTTCGTTCATGGGCTGAAACTCCCACGTTCACTCATGTTTTTGCACGGGTGGGTTTTTTCGTGTATGACCGTTTTTACCCCGCCATTCAGGCAGCCATACGCCGCTTTCGGGAGATGCATGCTGGGTATTTTCGTGTTTCTATAACCCATGCACTTTGAAATGGATTACAGGATCTTTTCCGTGCGCACTTGGTCTTGTGCTTTTTTGTACACTAGGCACTGAGGCACTAGCAGGTCTGCACATAAGTTGACCTGAGAGATCAGAAAAATCTCAAGTCCACCCTTCTCCCACCAGGCGCCGCGGTCGGGATTTGAACTCATGACCTTCCGATTAGGAGGCCGATGTCTTATCCACTAGGCCACTGCGCCTGTCTACATGTGGTAGTGAAAGCAGGCAAGACAGTTGTGAGCTCACCTCTGGTTCCTCCTTGCCCTGAGCGATGAGGAAGAGGACAGCAACGATGCAGCGAATCTGATGCCACAGGAAGGCCTGCCCCACCACCGTCAGCTCACACATGGAGTAGCCGTTCTCCCTGCACGACATATAAATAATAATAGTAATAACGCATAATATGTATAAAGCGCCTGTATCCGGGGGTTAATCCCTGCTCAAAGCGCTGTAAAATCATTGGGGGGAAAAACAGTGACATGACATTATTTAAAGTGCATTCACACACGTATCAATGAATAACACATTGCACTATAATACATTATCACAATCACACCTGCACACACATACACAGTTCACATATGGGAACTGGAACAGGCAAAGTAGTGTGAAATTGACTAATGAGTGTGCATCTAAAAATCAAAGGGAATTAAGAGCTGGAAATGCACACAAGGCAACGAGAGCGAGAGTCATGTGGAACCAATCTCCTGGCACCTAAAGGAATAACAAGCATTGAAATCAACATTTCATCTTCATTCTAACCTCTGGTTTTTATCACAATGACCCCCCCCCCCCCCCCCCCATACACACACACACACACACAGGGAAATGACAGTGTGTCTCACCTTTCATCCATGATGGCCACTTCAGCGTGCATAATGCGCCGCTTGAAGGTGGTGACGCCGTTTCCCACGTCCATCTTGCACAGATTGCGGAAGTCATGCTCGCCTACCAGCTTGCTCGCTGCCGCACTCAGCAACTGTACAGACAACCCCGCCCATTAGTCAATGTACTGCTGTTGTTTGGTAAAGTAAAACGCCATCACACAAACTGGTCCATTTGTCAATGTACTGCTGTTGTTTGGTAAAGCAAAACGCCATCACACAAACTGGTCCATTTGTCAATGTACTGCTGTTGTTTGGTAAAGTAAAACGCCATCACACAAACTGGTCCATTTGTCAATGTACTGCTGTTGTTTGGTAAAGTAAAACGCCATCACACAAACTGGTCCATTTGTCAATATATTACAGTTGTTTGGTAAAGTAAAACGCCATCACACAAACTGGTCCATTTGTCAATGTACTGCTGTTGTTTGGTAAAGTAAACAGTGTTCTCTCCACACTCGGGAGGACCATAGAACAGTGTTGGATCTGGACTGATGTTACTAAAAAATGGAATGGTTAATTCTGGGAAATCGTTTACTGAAAGTACTCGATAATTATGCAACCCTTATAAATTTGATCTTCAATGCATCCTCCAAAACCTTTGGAATGAATTAAAGGTCCAAATACAGACAGACACTGCTCAGTACTAAGACTCACCGATTACTCAGCAAGTCAAAAAATTGTGTCAGAAGACCTCCTACATGTCAAAACTATCAGGCGGTCGACCCGCCAGGGGTCAGACCAATGTGTCTTGTAAGTATGCATCAGGGTTCCAAGCCTGAGAACAACAGTGCGGTAATTTTCTTTTCTGTTTTCCTTTTCCTTTTTAAAGGTTCAGAAAAGAAAGTTAGAGAGGTAGGTAAGCTACCGGAACATTTGTGGCTGACACTTACCTCAAGATCCAGATTGCCTTTGGGGAAGAAATACTTGTATGTCCTTTTCTTGCAGCTGAACCTGCCAAAACATAAAGCACTGCTATCAAAAGAAGACACCTAAAGTCAATATAAGCAAAACAGATAACAAGCAAACAAACAGAAAAAAGTGATGCCATTAGGTGCATTTCTCACACAGTGGCACCCACCATCAAAGGTCAGCCTTGAAACCAGCCTAAAGTGTCCCTACGTTGCTGGTGACTATCATGACGATACTAGCGAGCGGCGTGTCTCCACATTTGTTTGTTTGCTTAACGCCCAGCCGACCACGAAGGGCCATATCAGGGCGGTGCTGCCTTGACATTTAACGTGCGCCACACACAAGAAAGAAGTCGCAGCACAGGCTTCATGTCTCATCCAGTCACATTATTCTGACCCCGGACCAACCAGTCCTAGCACTAACCCCATAATGCCAGACGCCAGACGGAGCAGCCACTAGATTGCCAATTTTAAAGTCTTAGGTATGACCCCGCCGGGGTTCGAACCCACGACCTCCCGATCACGGGGCGGACGCCTTACCACTAGGCCAACCGTGCCGGTTGTGTCTCGACATATATAAACAAGGACCACATGTGGAGAAAAGCTGCTCGCTAGTAACTGGCCTAAATATCAGGCAGGTAAAGCTTGCCTCAATGTTTCCAAGAGTATTCACTCTTTAACACATACAAACGCAGCAAGGTTATTTCTGAACATCGTCTTCTTATACCATGTCACCTTTACAGAGAATTCTGAATCAATCTTTCATCACAAGGATCAAATTCTTCAATCATTGTCTGTGTTCTGATACACAGGACTCTGAAACCTCCATTTCTCCTGAAAAACACTAGCGGTGAGCGAAGCTGTGGTTTATACACACTGTTCTGTGCTGACACTGACTAAGAAAAACAAAAATAATTTTTAGTTTGGGCTTTTGCATTTACAAAAAACAATAACTTTACGTACAGATCTCATGTCTGCTACTCTTTTTTTCTTCTTTTTTTATATTTAGTCAAGTTTTGACTAAATATTTTAACATCGAGGGGGAATCGAAACGAGGGTCGTGGTGTATGTGTGTGCGTGTGTGCGTGCGTGTAGAGCGATTCAGACCAAACTACTGGACCGATCTTTATGAAATTTGACATGAGAGTTCCTGGGTATGATATCCCCGAACGTTTTTTCATTTTTTTGATAAATGTCTTTGATGACGTCATATCCGGCTTTTCGTGAAAGTTGAGGCGGCACTGTCACGCCCTCATTTTTCAACCAAATTGGTTGAAATTTTGGTCAAGTAATCTTCGACAAAGCCCGGACTTCGGTATTGCATTTCAGCTTGGTGGCTTAAAAATTAATTAATGACTTTGGTCATTAAAAATCTGAAAATTGTAAAAAAAAATAAAAATTTATAAAACGATCCAAATTTACGTTTATCTTATTCTCTATCATTTGCTGATTCCAAAAACATATAAATATGTTATATTCGGATTAAAAACAAGCTCTGAAAATTAAATATATAAAAATTATTATCAAAATTAAATTGTCCAAATCAATTTAAAAACACTTTCATCTTATTCCTTGTCGGTTCCTGATTCCAAAAACATATAGATATGATATGTTTGGATTAAAAACACGCTCAGAAAGTTAAAACAAAGAGAGGTACAGAAAAGCGTGCTATCCTTCTTAGCGCAACTACTACCCCGCTCTTCTTGTCAATTTCACTGCCTTTGCCATGAGCGGTGGACTGACGATGCTACGAGTATACGGTCTTGCTGAAAAATGGCATTGCGTTCAGTTTCATTCTGTGAGTTCGACAGCTACTTGACTAAATATAGTATTTTCGCCTTACGCAACTTGTTTTTCTTACCTTGCGCTAAATGACTCCTCCACTGGCGCCCAGGCCAAGACTCGAACGTCGGGTGGCAGTACTTTATTCAGAATGTGGACGTAACGGATCTCCGTTGCTGTTTCACCTGGAACACACAAAACAAACAAAGTCCAGTTTTATTGGATAAACAGGAAAGAAAACCATAGAAACAAAATATACTTATTATTTGACTAAAGGGGGACTCGAAAGCAAGGAAAAAGATTTACAAATATATACTATCATACAAACTTATCTAAAAAAGACAAATCAGTGCAAGAAAACACAATCTTAAAGCATACAAAAGACGTCCTGTAGAGGTATATATGTAGAGGTTACATGCCGAGTCTCAGTGATTATTAAAAATAATGGTCGAAGTTAGCGGATCATGAAAAATGCGAGCTTCAGCGAGCTTTTTCATGACCGCGAACTGAGACCATTATTTTTAATAATCACTGAGACGAGGTGTGTAACCTCTTTATTCCCCCTTTCTTCAGTTATTCAAAGAAAACAGGAGTTTTTGTGCGAAAGTTTGATCGAATCCGAATCACTCAACCAGTCAACCTGCGCAGGCGATCGATTAATGCGCGGTTGTATAGTTCCGTGCAAATCATTCCATTCTGTTAACACTTCTTGTCAGTTTCCCTGTTTTAGACTAAAATCAAGTACACAGATAAGCTGTTATTCTGCTGTGGCGGTAAAGGCAGATATTGTGTGTTCTGTTTATGTTTTAGTATCGCTAAAGATAATGTTCTTTCGTCAAATGGGACTAGCAGACGAACTTTTGCACCCGTGTTCCAACGTTAATTACTGTATGAAGTTCAGTTTTTTGGGGAAAATAGTGTATGAAACCGCTTTATGTTGTTTAAATTGATGAGATGTGTGCATTTGGTTGCGTGTGATCTGTTTATAAAATGAAATATTGTTGAAAACTGACCGTCGGATTGCAGTCAGTGTTGTCGAAGAAACTGCGTTAAAAGAAGGGGAACTACTCTTGTCGGCAAGAGTATGAGTTACTTGCCTTGGGAATTTGCTTGTGATGAACGGTGTGTGCACAGCAGATCTATATTCAGAAAACAACCGAACTCATGGATTTTATATGGAGATTCATGTGTTCAGGCCTGTAGTTGTTAATTTAAATGCGGTATGTTTGTATTGTTTGCTCCAGAGATGTATATTTCGTACGTATAGAGCGTTCGGAACTTTTCAGTCGCAAAAGTAGTACCAAAACAGAACAGCTTCTCAACCCATTGCACTATCGAGGATTCAGGCTGTTGCTGGCTCGTTATTTGTTTGGTTGCTGGGTCATTATCGAAAAATAACTAGCTCTACAAGTTTACAGAGGTAAAGAAGCAGAGGGGGGAATAAACTGAAAGGCATACATTCTGCAAATAGTGCATTGAACGATTTTGCTCTCAAACGAAAATCAGATTGAACCTGTAATTTGTAGTTGACATCTTGAGTGTCGGAGCAAATGTTTGACGCTGTCAGCGTGTGCTTTGCAGTATTGCTGATCCAGCCACAGCTCACTGTGCTAATAAAGACAATGGGCTGAACGGGAGACAATGACGTAAAACAGATAGTGTATGGCCCTATACAATGCAACTGGCTGTATCAGATATCACAATCATGCCACGACTTGATGAAGGAGAGAGACAGCAAGTGATTGGGATGCTTAGAGCTGGCCAAAGCATTGAACGTGATGAACACTGAACGTTTTCCGAAATCATTGCGCTTGGACTCAGTCACTTTTTTTGAAAAATTGTCATTTCATGATGTTCTATTCAAAATCAATAAAGCGAAGGTTTATAAACACTAAAATGGCCAATAAATAAAATATTCAAACATTGAAAACATTCACCACTGAGTTGATTTTTTGTGATTTTTTAAAGATCAGTTTGCGGAATTTATGCCTCTCAGTATAGTAAAGAGGTATAATTTTGCACATGTACACAGACAATAATAGTCTGTGCTAATACTTGATTTTGCTTCTCCACTTATCCCAAAGGCTGATTTTCTATATCATGGTGTGCCTGCTAAGTCCCTCAAAACAGATTTGTCTTGGGTATAAAAAGACTCAGTCAGTCAAGAAAGTGTTTTGTATGTTATTTAGTGCTTGTCAGTTTATCAAAATGGCCAAACCCTGTGACTTAAAGGGTCATATTTTGAAATGCTTTTGAAAGAAGCCCACACATATGGTCTGCTTCCAGTTTGAAAAAAAAACAACCTGTGGTCAAAGATGTGCACTGCCCCAACAAAGTTTTTGATGCGCTTCAACTCACAAGTTTTAATCATAGTTTTTTTTGCATCTCTATAATTATTTCACTACATAGGACACAAGGACTGTGTACCGTATTTGACGGATTACAAGACGCACCGTTTTATAAGCCGCACCCCCGACTTTTAACACAAAAATTGGGCAAGCCACGTATAGGCCGCGTCACTATAATAACGGCCGTCGAAGAAAAAAAAAATCAGATTGTGTCAATAAATCAAATCAACCAGGCAAACGAAAGTACGGTATTTGGCGAAATCGGCTCCAAGAATAAACAAGTGAAACAAAGAAGAAAAGTGAAAAAGTTTGAAGAAAAAGATCACACACACACAATTTGTAACCAACACACAAATGTAGGGAGGCCCACAGAGAAAATCCAAAATGGCGGCCACAGCCGTGATTTTTTTTTACTTTTCTCTGAAGATTTAAAAGGCTAAATAAATATTTTGAAAAAGTCAAACAACTTGCAAGGGTTTCTCCAGTTGTTGTTCTTTTGAATGATTGTTGGTATGTGAACGTGCTGTTTTTGGTTCATGAGTAAAACAAGTCCCGAACTTGCCCCAAAACGCTATCTCCCGCTTCGGACTTAGCCGCAAACGCGGTGTACAGGGAAAAAGCTATTTGACGTCGCGGCAAGCGAAACACTCGAAATCGTCACCCAAGTTCCAAGAGCGCGCGAAGAAAAACTATTTAAAGTACAATACTGAAATTTAGTGTGGCATAAGATCAACCCTTTGTTATGATGTATGTGAAAGAGCGACTTAACATTTTATTAACGTCTTGAAAAAGGGTGGGTTCTGAACACAGTGTTTTACTTTTTACGCAGATGTTTCTGGAAATCGCTCTTTTCTGTCAATAATGTTAAAAGGCCAATCTACCAGGACAATGTCTTATCTAATCAATGTGTTCAATACTTGAACCGGGCCAACCGACTGAAGTGAAGCAATATTTCAACTTTTGCGCCGTCCAAGGCCGAATCGCGTATGTTCTGAGATCTCGCAAGGAAAAAGTATTAGATGCAGTTTACTGACATTTTGCATACCATCAGATCAATCCTTTGTAATTATGTATTCCGCTGAGCGACTCATAATTACTATTAACATGTTGTGAATATAGTTGATTCTGAACACAGTGTTTTTGTTTTGACACAGGCGTTTTTGGAAATCGCCCATTTCTCTCAGTAATCTTAAAAGGCTAATCTACAAGAAGAACATCTTTTCTCATCAATACGGGCTATACTTTGACCGGGCCGATCGATTGAAGTGAAGCGATTATCCAACGGTTGCGCCGCCGAAGGCTGAATCTAGTCATTTACAGAGTGATACAGCTATTTGCATGACGCCGCGGCAAGCTGAAACACTCGAAATTATCGCCCCAGTTCCAAAGACTCGCAAAGGAAAGATATTCTAACCAGATTCGTGTAATTTTGCGTGCGATACAATCAACTTTCTGTTATTATATGTTTAAAAGAGCAACTTACACAAATACCATTACGTTGTTGAAAGGGTTAATTCTGAACACAGTGTTTTCTTTTAAACACAGGCGTTTTAGGAAGTCGCTCGATCTTTCTTCTCATTGATCTCAAGAGATACATCTACCAGTAAGTTCAGTAACATTTTTCTAATCAGTATGTGCTTTGGCTTGACCTTGACAAGCGATTGAAGTGAAAAACCAAAAGCTGATCAACTCTCGCAGTCATGCAAAAGCTGAATCAGTTTGTTACGCAGTGTTCAGTATCAGAGTATGCACAGTGAAAAACTTGACGTCGCGACAAGCCGAAATTCGAAATTATCGCTTATTTTCCACGAGCTCGCAAAGAAAACTTATTTAAAACAGAAAAATATATTGTGTAGTGAAAGATCTCTGCAACAGATCTATCCGGAAGTCTGTTCTCATACTGATGTAAATGTGTTTGACTTTGCCTTGCGATTGAATTAAAACGCTTTTCAACTGTTTCACCGCCGAAGGCTAAATCAAGGCATGCCGTGAAAATGTCACATGCAAATACGTTACAATTTTAGGTTTTTCAACTCCCCACCAAAGTTAGATCAACGAACTAGCAACATCTTTAAAAAGAATAACCGAGCCTTCCGGCTGTGGAAATGATTTTTGTCTCTGCGACGCGGCCTTGAGTAGATCCATTATAGTGAACAGATCTAACAATGCAAGAACCGCAAATGCTTATATGACTCACCTTCGCCACAAGTATTATTATGAGAAACAGGCTATTGACGACACGCAGGACCCCGTGACCCAGCAACATTAACAGACCCAAGGAGAAGGTTTGTTGGTGGACAATGACATTTTGGTTAAAAACACGTGGACAAAACACGTAGCTACCTCACTGCAACATGAATTGCTTCACAGGACTGATCAGCACGCAGAAGCCCTTTTCGAAGTAACCTAGCTGTAGATACTCACTTTGCAAAGTAAATTCTCGGTAAAACGTTCTCTCACAACACACACACACACACACACACACACACACACACTAATAAATGTTGATCCAGAATCACAAAGACAGACAGACACATTATTATTATTATTATATGAAGTCTTATATCGCGCGCGTATCTCCAGACTCGGACTCAAGGCGCAGGGATCTATTTATGCCGTGTGAGATGGAATTTTTTTACACAATACATCACGCATTCACATCGACCAGCAGATTGCAGCCATTTCGGCGCATATCCTACTTTTCACGGCCTATTATTCCAAGTCACACACACATGCATACATACTCACGCACACACGAACACAAACACACACACATAAACACAGACACACGTGCACATGGACACAGTTGGATCCTGAATTTCAGACACAAACACACACGGACACACGCACACACACACACGGACACACACACACACACACACACACACACACACACACACAGTCAATTCCGGTTAATCGGCCATCCGGATAATCGGCCAATTCCGGATAATCGGCCTATTTTCCCTGGGACCGAATCTTTTCTTCATATTATGTGTTAAAATTGTCGGTTAATCGGCCACCACGAAAACTTTGCACATCGGCTAAACGGCCACCTCACACTTTCACGTTTTTGTTCCATGATCATTACTCACATGACAGCACAAAGGTCTGCCAGTGAGTTTACTGAGTTTACACACTGTGATCGAAACAACTGACAGTCAAACACTGACTTGCTTGTGCCGAAAGCCTCTTTGCACAAACCATGGCGACGAAAAGGAAAGATTACAGCGTCTTGGAAAAACTTGAATTCTTGGACAAAGTGAAAGGATATCCGCCTAACACATCAAAATTGCAGCTTGCAAATCAGTTAGGGGTCCCAAGAAAAACCCTTTGTCGATGGATTAACGACGAGGATCATCTCAGGAGTGAAGCTGTAGGTGGACGCTTGTCTGTCTCAAAGAAAAGGAAAAGAGGATGAAAAGACGATGAAGTGGACGAGGCCGCATTGGTTGATTGGTTCAATATGCCCTTGAAAATGCCTTCGAGGAAGAAGAACTGCATTGCCTGGACGTTGTCTGTGCTGCAGTGAGGAAACGTGCCAGTGCCAAACAGAAGCAGACGACACTGGACACATTCTTTGGAGACATGTAGAGCACGTATGCCAATGCACGAAAC